>NC_068996.1:23803104-23803602 GCF_001194135.2 Octopus bimaculoides | reverse complement strand
TATATATATATATATATATATATATATATATATATATGCACACACACGCATACAGTACACGTATATATCTTCTATTTTTCACTTGTTTTAGCCATTAGACTGCGGCCATGCTGGGGCAATAAATATGTATGCATGTATGCATGTACGTATTTATATGTGAATGTATGTATGCATGTATGTATGTACTTATTTATATGTGAATGTATGTTTCTATGAATGTATGTACTGTATATTTATGAGCCTACTTGCTGAATATGCATGTGTATACAGAATATGGAATCCCCCAGCCCCGACCTTACAGGATGTATCCGTGTATATAGAGAGAGTGAAGGCCTCATTACAGGATATATAAGTATGTGCAAATACTCACAAATATACATACATACACACACACACACACACACACACACATTATATATTATATATTTTATATATTATACATTATATATTGCACATACACACACACACACACACACACAGACACACCCACATATATAT
>NC_068996.1:23800583-23802841 GCF_001194135.2 Octopus bimaculoides | reverse complement strand
TATATATATATATCTTTGGTGAGCAGAGGATATGTGTGTATGTATATGTGATTGTATGTCAGTGTATGGATGAGAAGTGAGCCCTCCTTACAGGATGTATGCATATGTGTGTGTATGTATGTATATGGAAAGTAAAACCCTTCTCACAGGATGTATTTTGTGTGTGTCTGTGTTCTTTATGGGGATGTGTATTTATATCTGAATATTTTTGTGTGTGTTTGTATGTTTGTTACTATGTGTTTATATATTGTGAATGGACAGCTTCTCACAGGATATCTACATGTCTGTGTATTTGTATGGGTTGTTGTGTGCACATATGTATGCACGTGCATGTTTGTCTTTGTGTATATATGTGTATATATGTATGTATGCTTGTGCGTGTGAGTGTATGTGTATATATATATTGCATGTGTGTGTGTGTGTGTGTGTGTGTATGTGTGTGTGTGTATGTGTGTGTGTGTATGTGTGTGTGTATATATATATATATATATATATATATATATATATATATATATATATATATATATATATATATATATATATATATATATATATATATATATATATGTATGTATGTATGTATGTATGTATGTATATTAATGAACATATGCATTTATGTATATATGCATGTATGTATGGCTGATGTTTGTATATTTGTCTGAATGTCTGTCTCTCTGAATGTATATTTGTATGTATGTATGTGTGTATGCATGTATGCATGTATGCATGTGCGTATACATATAATTATATATATATATATATATATATATCATCATCATCATCATCATCATCATCATTTAACATCCATTATCCATTCTGGCATGGGTTGGCTGGTTTGACTGGGCTGGCATTCTAGAAGGCTCTGTCAGGATCTAGTCTGATTTGACATGGCTTTCTATGGCTGGATGCCCTTCCTACACCAACCACTCCAAGAGAGTAATGGGTGCTCTTAAATTCCACAGGCATGGGTGCCATTTGTGTGACACCGGTATCTGCCACAACTGTGATTTTGCATGGCTTGATGAGTCTTCTTCTCAAGCACAACATAATGCTAAAGGTCTTGGTCATTGCCTCCATGAGGCCCAACACTCAAAAGAATCTCAGCCACTTTGCTTCCTTGTGGCCCAATGTTCGAAAGGAACTCAACCACCTCATCTCTATGAGGCCCAGCACGCAAAACAAACTCAGCCACTTTACCTCCATGAAGTGCAATACTTGAAAAGAACTCAGTCATTTTGCCTCCGTGAGGCCCAACATTTAAAGGTTGATTTTCTTTTTCCACTTGGCTTGACAGGCCCACCTAAGCAAAGCACATCACCAAAGGTCTCGGTCACTAGTCATTGCTTCTGTGAGGTTGAAAGTTCGAAGGTCATGCTTCACCACTTTGTTTCATGTCTTCCTGGGTCTACCTTTACCACAGGTTCCTTCCAGAGTTAGAGATTGGCACTTCTTTACACAGCTGTCCTCATCCATACACATCACATGACCATACCAGCATACAGTCGTCTCTCTTGCACACCACATCTGATTCCTCTTATGCTTAACTTTTATATATAAGCATAGCAGCACCATAGTCAACTGCTACAAAGGTAAAGGTGACGCTTTAGATACAAATAATTACAGAGGCATCAAGCTGTTAGATCAGGTAATGAAAGTCATGGAGAGGGTCATAGCCCAACTAATTAGGGAGCGAATCAATTTAGATGAGGTGCAGTTTGGGTTCGTGCCAGGGAAAAGCACCATTGATGCTATATTTCTGGTAAGACAGCTGCGGGAGAAATACCTAGCCAAGGATAAACCTCTGTACCTGGCTTTCGTTGATATGGAGGAAGCCTTTGAGAGGGTCCCCCGATCTCTTATCTGGTGGTCAATGAGGAAACTTGGGATAGAAGAGTGGTTAGTGAGAGCTGTGCAAGCCATGTACAGAGATGCTGTCAGTAAGGTGAGGGTTGGAAATGAGTACAGTAATGAATTCCGGGTAGAGGTAGGGGTCCACCAAGGCTCTGTCCTCAGCCCCCTCCTATTTATTATAGTCCTCCAGACGATAACATAGGAATTCAAGTCAGGATGCCCCTGGGAGCTCCTCTATGCTGATGACCTTGCACTAATTGCTGAGTCACTATCAGAACTAGAGGAGAAGTTTCAGGTGTGGAAGCAGGGACTAGAATTGAAGGGCCTTAGAGTAAACCTAGCTAAAACCAAAGTCCTAATAAGTAGGAAGGTAGATAAAAAACAAGCCCCTTCAGGTAGATGGCCCT
>NC_068996.1:23796253-23797518 GCF_001194135.2 Octopus bimaculoides | reverse complement strand
ATATACTACACATATATATATATACATATATGCATTATAAATGTATATATATATATATATATATATATATGTATGTATGTATGTATGTATGTATATATCATCATCGTTCATCATCATCGTTTGACATCCGCTTTCCAAGCTAGCATGGGTTGAACGATTTGACTGAGGACTGGTGAACCAGATGGCTACACCAGGCTCCAATTTGATTTGGCAGAGTTTCTACAGCTGGATGCCTTTCCTAATGCCAACCACTCCGAGAGTGTAGTGAGTGCTTTTACATGCCACCGGCACGAAGGCCAGTCAGGCGGTACTGGCAACAGCCATGCTCAAAGTGGTGTATTTTATGTGCCACCCACACAAGAGCCAGTCCAGCGGCACTTGCAACGATCTTGCTCGAAAGTCCTTACACTTTCCATGGGCACAAGTGCCAGAAAGGCGACGCTGGGCACAGGTGTCATCATGATTTCGCTTTTGCTTGCCCCAACAGATCTTTGCAAGCTGAGTTTCATGTCCAATGAAGGAGACAATGTTGTGGTATATATATGTATATATATATATATATATATGAGACACTTTATTCAGAACCACCATGATCGTTTAGACCCATCATGTATGTATGGATGTGTATAAATATGTATGAACCTGGGCACAGGCATGACTGAGTAACTAATTTCATTTCACAATCAGAAGTTCTTGGATCAAATCTCATTATGTTGAAGCCTGTTGAATCAACTCAATGCCAAATTAATATCCATAGAAATCCTAAGCACTTAAAAGATTTTGGTGCCTCTGTATTCAAAATATAAACAATAATAAACAATGAAATAAATTTTAATTTTTAAGATGAAGCAAAACTAACTGTTAAATGGGAAATGAGGTTTATTTTTGTATACTTCTACTTCATTTGTATTTGAAAAATTTCTCCATTTTAATTGCAAAGTCTTTGACCAGATCTTTACTATGACACTTTGAACACTCCAAAATTATATTCCTTGTTATGTAATCCACTTTGAATATTATCTTAGCAATGCTAAAATTATTTCTTTTGTACCATAAACTATTTACCATTTCTGTGCTACCCCTACCTTCCATTGATGCCCTAAGTATGTACTTATTTTGCTTAATGGTTGACCCAGCACTTGCTTGACCATAACCATAATTGAAATGCCCAGCCATGTCATACATTATATCAAGTCGATTCTGCTTGAGTAATTATATTTAGGGTGCATGTATCTGTGGTATACACAGCCAACTACACTACAATT
>NC_068996.1:23794935-23796013 GCF_001194135.2 Octopus bimaculoides | reverse complement strand
ACACAAAAATGAAAATAACACTGATATCTCATTTTAACAGATATATTTATCAAAATTGCATAAAGATATCTTGAAATACTAATCATCATCATCATCATCATCATCTAATGAGTAAATTTATTCTATAAA
Organism: Octopus bimaculoides; assembly: GCF_001194135.2. Lineage (NCBI taxonomy): Eukaryota > Metazoa > Mollusca > Cephalopoda > Octopoda > Octopodidae > Octopus > Octopus bimaculoides. Next base: position 23,795,884 of record NC_068996.1, on the reverse strand, counting down.
ATCGCCATTGGCTTCAACTATGGCTTCCAGACGACTTCAGAATCTCCTCCACCTCTTCTGAACAGTCTCCTTTTTAAGTTAGTCAAGGCTGCCATAATCTTTGCCTTCAGTTCATCTTTGGTGTGTTACAAGGAGTTTTGTTGGTCTCTCACTCAACTGTGCCCCACACATAATAATCAAGGGAGTTGCATTTTGGGGAGTTAGGTGATCAGATATTGTGTGTGATGTGGGTGCAGAAATTGTCTGACAGCCATGACTGGGTTCTTCTGCTTGTGTGGCATAATGCAGAATCTTGTTATCAGACATAGGGTCTTCCAGCATCCACTGTCTTGACCCAGAGCAGCACTACCTCCTCCAGGCACTTGATGTTGGCCTCTGTGTTGAGTCTGAGGCCGTGGGAAGATGAATGAAGGCATAACATTGGCATCACTAGTGATCAATCCAAACACCATGATGTTGACTGGATGTTTGCTTTTTATCAGTCTTGGTACATGTCCTCAGATTGCACAGTCCTCAGATTGACACCCAAACACTCTGAAATGTTCATATTGGAGCTTCCAGGTGTGAATGCCAAGTAGTACAGCCTGTCATTTCCAAATATCTGGCAGAGTGAGTAGTGTCACGGTGCTGTTTTTCTCACAGATGGTGCCCAAATGACCCTACTAGACTGTGTAGTTGACAAAATCAAAAGCAAACAATGTGCAGGAGCAAAATTAGAAATATACAATGGCAGCAATTTACCCATTGCACCCTGTATATACATATGTACATGTATATGTGTATATATCTGTCTGTCTGTCTGTCTGTCTGTCTGTATGTATGTATGTATGTATGCATATATATGTATATATATACATATGCATATCAATATGTATATATATATATGTATTTATATACATACATGTGTATATATATATATATATATATATATATATATATATATATATAT
>NC_068996.1:23792788-23793430 GCF_001194135.2 Octopus bimaculoides | reverse complement strand
ATACATATATATATACATACATACATACATACATACATACATACATATTCCTCCCTGTCTCTCGTTGCTCACCTATATTCTACTTCCTCCCCTTATTTCTCCCACTACCACTCTTTCTCCTTACCCCTCGCTGGTCACATGTGTCCAGCTTTACTTCCTTTCTTCTTTGGCTATCGCCAAGCACGCACGCGAACATTCTTCATCCCGCTTCCTTCCAGTTCGTTGCTTTACAGCGTTCAGTATACACATATTATTTTCACGTCTGGTCGTATATCCTTTTTTTGTTTATTTTCACTGTTTCATTTTCCTGTCTTGTTTTCTGTCCGCCACTACATTCCTCCATGGTACAAATTTAATTTGTAATCCGTGGAAAGAGCCATTCTAACGATGCGTCCTGCCCTAACTCTTCGAAACGCTTAGTTTTAGAATGGTGGCAGCTCATGAAGGAAATGTTCTCTATGTGGCCTGTGTGTTTTCTGTACTCTGTTTATCATTTTGTCTACGTTTTGTTTGCAATGTCCTGTACCCAGATATGCATCTATATATACATGTAGATGTAAGTATGTACATACATGTACGTATATATGCATATACTCATTTATTATTTATATATATATAATAATAATAATAATATTAGGGATA
>NC_068996.1:23786181-23792005 GCF_001194135.2 Octopus bimaculoides | reverse complement strand
ATACATTATTGATAGAAAAGGTAAGACAACAAAAGAATGAAAGAGACCTCGATATTATGTAAACAGAGGAATTTATCTGTAAATATAATATGTGTCAATTATTTGGTAGCCATGATAAAACTCTGAGTTTCGGATGTCGGGGTGGAAACCCATGCTGGCATCTTTTCAGTTATTGGGCTATCAAAAAAAATGCTATGAAAATGACCGTGAAACAAAGGGAAATTACTGTGTGATTGATCGTTATTAAGACAAAAGAGTTATTGGAATGACCGCTAAGTAAGGGGAGGGAGTAAAGGTAAGGGAGTAAAAATGTTCAAAGCAATTGCATAAGGGCACATGTCCATGCATACACAGGTGTGCCTGCACACCCATGTACATGTGCCTATATGTATATACTCATCCACCCTCACTTGAAACACACACATATGCTCACCCACATATACATATATAAATGTGTATGTATGTACATTTATTCATTTAACATCCGTTTTTCTATATTAGTGTGTATGTATATGTGTGTGTGTGTGTGTGTGTGTGTATGTGTGTGTAATATATGTATGCACATATATATATGTATGTGCATATGACTATGCATGCAAATGTGTGTGTGTATATATGTATATGTATGTATGTGTGTATGTATGTATATATGTATCTTTTTATCTATGTATGTAAGAACGTATGCTTGTATGTAGGTGTGTGTGAATAAATGAGACCATGAGAGAGTGTGGGATATAAAGATGGGGTGGGGAAGAGAGGAAGTATTAGAAAGATAAGCATGAAAATTGTGAAGGGAAGGAGAAGGGTGGAATGAAATTAGGTGTCGGAAAGTGGGTGGGGTATACTAGTGAGAGGTAAAAAAAATGTATATTTTGTTAAAATACATATTCATACATGCAAACACACAAACACACACACACACACACACACACACACACACACACACACACACATATATATATATATATATATATATATATATATATATATACACTTTTACACATATATATTTATATATGTGTGTGTATGTGTGTGTTTGTGTCTGTAGGCATATATGTTTGCTTGTCTGAGTCTATGTGTGGGTGTATATATATATACATATTACACTTTCAATAATACAGATATACATATACAGTGACCATGTATGTGTATGCATGTGCATCAATATTTGTATGTCTTAATATATTTGTGTGTGTATATAGATAATAGATATATGCATGTATATATGTAGATATAGAAATGTTTGTGGGTGTGTGTACACATATACATACATGCATATATATATACATATATATATATATATATATATATATATATATATATATATATATATATATATATATATGTATGTATGTATGTATGTATGTAAGTATGTATGTATGTATGTATGTATGTATGTATGTATGAATGCATATATATATTGTATACGTATGTAAGAATGTATGTATTATTAATATATGGTATTTCTGATAAATATATATATATATATATACACACATCCACACACATTGGCGCATATATACGCAGATGCATATATACTTATATACGAACATACACTATATATGATTCATTACTTATATATTTCTCAAAGATCCATATGCATGTTTATGTCTATAGGTATATATATCTACATATTTATGTGTGTATATATATGAATTTATGCAATTGTACATTTCTATGTTCATATGTATATCTATGTGCTTATGTATGTGTGTTGGAATAGTTGTATTAGTGTGTTGCTAACGTATCTACATAAAAAATAATCATTGATCAATAAACAGCTTCTTTACTCTTTTTCAAATTACTTGGTTAACATTCCCTTTTGATATTTCCAAATACTTGCCTCTTACCTCCCTCCTTTGCCCTCATCTTTCCCAAATGAATCTTAATTTTTTTTTTATCCTTTCATGCAGCTTCTTCTGTTCTTATCATCAGCAAAACAGTTGATAAAAATTTTTCAATGGATCTTCTAGCTAAACCCCATTTGTCTGACATTCATTCAAATTTCTCTTAGTATTTTCTAAATTCCCTTCTGGCTGGCAACATTTCTGCCCTCATTCAATCAGTTTCTCATCCCACACACATTTTCAGCCATGTCTGTACACTATAAACTGTACCAGTCAATCAATGTTTATCATAATATTCATGTGCTCATTAAAAAGGGTTGGGATCATTTTTGTATGTCTCAAAGTGACACTATATATATATATATATGCTTATGTGTGATCGTTTACTCTTCACACTTCCATGAATAAAAGAATGTTAATTAATGGCTATTAGTTTGTCCTTTCTGCAGGACACTGTCACAGGAAATTGTAGTGAATTTTTCACAGCTATTATTTTAAAAATTTGGGTATTACATTTGGGAACCAAATGACTATGTCCAATTAAATCCTTTCTTTTAGCTATTTTATTTCTTTTCTCACTTTAATATTTCTCATTGCAAATACAAGCAATGTCAGTAAGGAAAACACTAGTTATATATATATATGTTATGTATGTGTGTGTGACTGTGTTCTTAAGGATGTATGCATGTATATAATGTATGTCTGTCTGTATATATATGAGTGTATGTATATATGTGCATTTATGTGTGCATGTATGTATATATACACACACACACATAAATGCACATATATACATACACTCATATATATACAGACAGACATACATTATATACATGCATACATCCTTATATACATGCATACATCCTTATATACATACACACACACACACACACACACACACATATATATATACACACATATACACATACATACACACATACTTATACTCACAACATGCACTCACATACATACGCATATACATTATATATTATATAAACTAATGTTTCAATGTTCATCATCACCACTACCAACACCAACACTACCAGTGTTGCTGCCACCACCACCACTAGTACCACCACTACCACCATCACTATCACCATCATCATCATCATCATCATCATCATCATCATTTAGTTATACATCTGTAGATAGATACGTTGAGGAATATATATGTATGTATTGGTAATGATGGTGGTGGTGGTGTGGAGGAGGAGGAAAAGGGAGGCCTACTATAGCAACGACAACAGCAACGACTTTAATTACAGCAAGCATGACTGTAACAAACTTATTCAAATTACTCAGTTATATCACATGCATCTATTTAGTTAAATTATCTTCCCGACATCAGAAACCTTCAGTCTTAGTGAAATATTCCAATCCTGTGTCACACTGTAGACCAAAAACATAAATAAATTCTTGGTGAACCAATTCTACAGTTGTATGGTACATAGCTTGCTTCCCAACCACGTGGCTTCAGGTTCTGTCCCACTGCATGGCACCTTGGACAAGTGTCTTCTACTGTAGCCTTGAGCTAACCAAAGCCTCAAGAGAGGATTTGTTAGACAGAAACTGAAAGAAGTCCATTGTGTGTGTGTGTGTGTGTCTGTCTGTGTGTTTGTGTGTATGCCTTTATGCCTGTGTTTGTCCCCACCACCACCACCACCACCATCATTGCCTCACTAGTGTTGATGTGTTTACATCCCCGTAACTTAGCAGTTCAGCATAAGTGACTGACAGAATAAGTACCAGGTTTAAAAAGAAACAAAAACTGGGGTTGATTTGTTTGACTCAAAATTCTTCAAGGCAGTGCCCCAGCATGGCCGCAGTCTCACAACTGAAACTAGTAACAAATGAAAAATAAACAATACACTTTGAAGCCAATCCCCTCCCCTGTTACTTAAAAATTATACATAATTGCTTAGAGAAAGGCATGCATATCGCACAATCTCATTCACTCTTACTTATGATAATTTACAGCATTTTTGTATTTGTTTTCCAAGATTCTTGATATGAAATCATGTGTTGGAACAGAATTTCTTTTATCACAGGAGGGAAATTGTCAATAATGGTTTTAAACTTTGGCACAAGGCCAACAATTCCAGGAGAGGGGATAAGTTTATTACATCAGCACCAGTGTTCAACTGGTACTCATTTTATCAACCCTGAAAGGATGAAAGGCAGAATTTGAACTTAGAACACACTGATAGATGAAATGCTACTAAACATTTTGTCAGACATGCTAAGGATTCTGCCAGTTTGCCACTTTAACAACAACAACAGCAACAACAACAACAACAACAACAGCAACAACAACAACAACAACAACAATAACAATAATAATAATAATAATAATAATAATAATAATAATAATAATAATAATAAAGCAGAAGAGAGAGGCAGAAAGTTTGTTAGTAGCTGCACAAGATAAGCATTAAGGACTAATTGGATAAAAGCCAAGATAGACAAAAACCAAGTAGATAGACAAAACCAAGTGATCCATTGGGAGGTATGTAGAAAGCTAAGATTTGAATGTACTGATAAATGGTATGAACATGAACCTAGTAAAGTACTAGAAAGTAAGAAGTAAAAGATGCTGTGGGACTTTAACGTTCAGACTGACAAAGTAATAGAAGCTAGAAAGCCTGATTTCATAGTAGTAGATAAAGACAATAGAAAGTGCCAGATGATTGACTTTACAGTCCCAAATGATGAAAACATGAAGATGGGAAGTATAGAAAAAATAGCAAAGTACCAGGATCTAGCTATTGAATTACAGAGACTATGGAAAGTGCAGGTAAAAATGTATCCCAGTAGTTATAAGTGCATTGAGAACTATCCCTAAAGATCTGAACAGATGGACAGAGGAAAGATGGATAAAACCCAGTTTAGTACAGCTGCAGAAAACAGTGTTATTAGGGACAGGTAGGATACTTAGGAGGGTTCTTGGCATCTAAGGTTGCTTGCTGTAACCCAATGGGAGGGTGCTTGGCATCTAAGGCTACTTGTTGTAGCCTGATGTAAGGATTCTTTTCTTTTCTAACAATCTAATCTATTGAGTGTATATGAAAATAATGATAATAATAATGGTTTCAAATTTTGCCACAAAAGTGGTAATTTTTTGCAGGGGAGGGGATGAGTCGATTACATTCACCCCAGTATTCAACCGGGACTTATTTTATCGACCCCAAAAGTATGAAAGGCAAGGTCCAGAGTGTGAAGATAGGCAAAATACTACTAAGCATTTTGTCCAAGCACTAACAATTCTGCCAGCTTGCTACCTTAAATAATAATAATAATAATAATAATAATAATAATAATAATAATAATAATAAAACACTACTACAGACAGTACATGGATTTACCAAAGAAATAAATATGAAATTTGGTTTAAAAAAATGTGCCAAGGCAACCTTGAAAAGAGGAAAACTAGTTAAGAGTAGCAATATCACACTAGATAAAGCAAATGAAATAAGAAAATTAGATTAAAGCCAAATAGACAAATATTTTAGGAATCAATGAACTAGATACGATACAACACATATAAATGAAAGAGAAAATAAAGAAAGAATACTATAGACGAGTTAGATCAATACTGAAAACAGAGCTCAATGCAAAAAAACAAAATAATAGGTATTAACACTCTAGCTGTCCCAGTTATAAGTTACGGCTACAATATCCTTAACTGGACACTAAATGAACTAACCAAAATAGACAGGAAAACAAGAAAAATAATGACAGGATCTAGGATGCACCACTCAAAATCTGACAAACAAAGTCTATATATACAACATACAGAAGGTGGTAGAGGCCTTATACAGCTGGAAAACTATTATAAAATAACCACTTTAGGACTGCAAAAATACATACTTCAGAAGCAAGGAAAACTAATACAAATAGCCACAAAACATGAACAAAACAAAAAACTGTTTTCAGTATTTAAGGAAGCTGACAAATACAAACAAGATGTCATACTACCT
>NC_068996.1:23781277-23786076 GCF_001194135.2 Octopus bimaculoides | reverse complement strand
AGAAGAAGAAGAAGAAGAAGAAGAAGAAGAAGAAGAAGAAGAAGAAGAGGAAGAATAACAATAATAAGAAGAAGAATAAGAAGAAGAAGAAGAAGAGGAAGAATAAGAATAAGAATAATAATAATAATAATAAGAAGAAGAAGAAGAAGAAGAAGAAGAATGATAATTTTGGCCCAAGGCCAGCAATTTCATGGGGCAGGAATAAGCTGATTACATCGACCTCAGTATTCAACTGGTACTTATTTTAACGACCCTGAAAGGATGAAAGGCAAAGTTAACCTCAGCAGATTTTGAACTCAGAACGTAAAAACAGGTGAAATGCTGCCAACCATTTTGCCCGACATGTTAATGATTTTGTCAGCTTATCGTCATTATGCCAATAATAAACACATGCGCTGGTTCTATTTCACTTCTAGTTAACTGTTTAACTAATTAACTAATTAATCATTCAGTCAATTCAGCAATCAATCAGCTTGGATTATCAGAGTCCTTTCACTGCCACTTGCAACCTCATCAATCATATGTCTTCACTACTCCAGATCAGTCTGTTTTCTAGTTTCCAGATTCTATATCAATATTTCATGGGGATTTGAGTGAGAATGTGAGAAAGGAAGTGTGCACAAGATGTGGATTTTATGAATAAGTGCGTGAAAAAGAACGTGTGTGTGTGTTTGTGTGTGTGCACGTGTACGTGTGTGCATGTGCATGTGTGTGTGTTTGTGTGTGCAAGCTTTTGTGGCATTGTACAGATTCTGTGAGTAAGTGTGCAAGAGTGAACATATGTGCGTGTGAGACTGTGTATGTATGTGTGTGTTTGTGTGTTTATGGTGTGAATTCTAAGAAAAGTGTGAACGGTTAAATGTTTATTTATTTGTTTGCTTATTTCTGAGAATGATTATCCTCTTTAGCCGAGATTGAAGGGCTTTGGCGTTGGCATTGGATTTGATGAGAAAAAAATACCAGTTCTTTGAGTGACATCCTGTTCATTGAATTTATTCATCATAAGTGGTTGAGCACTCTTCAAGCACATGTACCCTTAATACAATTCTCCTGCTGGAATTCAACACAGCAAAGTGTGCGATGAGGATGGCTCTTTGAATTACCATTACAACCCATCTGGCAACCTTTGACACAGTTTCCTTAACTCATTGAATTTACATGTTGTTGTTGGCACTCCGTCACTTACGACGTCGAGGGTTCCACTTGATCCAATCAGTGGAATAGCCTGCTCGTGAAATTAACGTGCAAGTGGCTGAGCACTCCACAGACACGTGTACCCTTAACGTAGTTCACGGGGATATTCAGCGTGACACAGTGTGACAAGGCTGACCCTTTGAATTACAGGCACAACAGAAACAGGAAGAAAGAGTGAGAGAAAGTTGTGGTGAAAGAGTACAGCAGAGTTCGCCACCATCCCCTGCCGGAGCCTCGTGGAGCTTTAGGTGTTTTCGCTCAATAAACACTCACAACGCCCGGTCTGGGAATTGAAACCGCGATCCTATGACCGCGAGTCCACTGCCCTAACCACTGCACCTCCACGAATTTACATGTATGGAGCCAACTATTCCACTGACATTTGCTTTCTTAACATGATTTTCCAGGTGGCTTCAGTATGACACCTTATGTGGTCAAAGCTGTGTGTGACTAAAGGCTGACCTCTATAGATTGACTAATGCAATCCATCCACTGCATCTCTCATACATACTATCTCTTTCTCTCTCACTCTCTCTTCACTCTCTCTTCACTCTCAGAACCCTGTTTTTAAACTATTATTCACATATCAATGTTTTAAATTATCCATAACTATTGGCACAATCTCTCTTCCAGCAATTATTTTGGTTTCATGTCATGTACTGTGCACAAGTCAAATTGACTCAGCTTGTAGGGAGAAAATCACCACCCTGCAAGCTATCAAGTACACTGTAGTTAGATTTTGCCACAGCTTTGGAACACTCGCAAAAGTTATGAGCAGTGACACTTGTCCCAGATTCAACAAGTTAGGTGGGGGAGGAGAAGAGGAAGAGAAATAAATTGTGAAATGACCCAGCCTAGACCTGAATTGGTATTACAAACTCAGCTAAGTGTTTATCATTGTTCTATATTACAGGCACAAAATATCCATTAATTCACTGGACAAGAGTGAAAAAAAAAAATTTTCTTGTTCAGTAGAATGATGAGAACCCAGCCACAAGTGAAATAAACTAGTTCAACTAGTGATCATACGTTACATATTAGGACAGAAAAACAGAGCCGTAATAAGCTTCACTGAGGCAGTGATGCCAGGATGTGACAGTGAATGCAAGGCATCAAAAACAGAATGCTGGTGTGTTGCAGGTACAATCGGTCTGGGAGAACCAGTATCTGTGTCACAAAGGATTGTGCCTTCAGCAGACGGAAGTGGAAGATAGGCAAACTTACAACAGGACAACTTGGTGGAAGTTAGATCCAATGTGTCCAGAGCTGGCTGATCCTGCACAATGGGAGTTAAATCAATTGCAGCAGGAGTTGAAAGAGAACATACAGGGAGATGAGAGAGTGCATCAGCAGGCATGTTCTCTGTTCCAGGTATATGCCGAATGTCACTTGTGAACTGGAAAATGTAGTCCAGGTGACGAAAAGCACGAGGCGAGTGTCTGTCCGATTTGGATGACAGAGCAAACGTAAGAGGCTTGTGATCAGTATAAATCACAAAATCCCGACCCTCGAGTTGATGTTGAAAGTGACGAATTGACAGAGTTCACAATCAAAGAGTTCACAATCAAAGAGTTCACAATCAAACGTACTGTAACGACGTTCAGCTGGTTTTAATTGATGAGAAAAAATGCCAAAGGCCGAGTTTGATTTATGACAGTATGTTGCAAAACAGCACCAACAGCAGAATCTGATGCATCAACTGTTAAAGAGAGATGAGCATCAGGAACCGGATGTGCAAGCAAAGAAACAGAAACTATTTCCTTCTTAATTGACTCAAAAGAAGATAATGCCTTGGCAGATAGAGTGATAGGAACATCTCTTTTTATATTTGCTTTCAGTAGTTGAGTCAATGGAAGTAACTTGTCTGCACATTTATGTATGAACCTCCTGAAAAAGTTGATAATTCCCAAGAAATAATGTAGTTCGCATAGAGAAGTGGGAGGTGAGGTGTGTTGAATTGCATTGACTTTGGAAGAGAGAGGTCTGATACCATTCGAGTCGATATAATGCCCCAGAAATTCCAGAGAGGACTGCCCAAAAACACACTTATCGGGGTTGATTCGCACATTGTAGGTGCAAAGACACTGAAAAAGTTGAGATAAATGTTGGAGATGATTTTCACGCGTGTCACTAGCTATGAGCAAATCATCGACGTAAGCGAACACAAAATCAAGTCCATGAACAACTTCATCGATAAACCTCTGGAATGTGCTTGTTGCATTCTGCAAACCAAAGCTCATAAACAGGAACTCGAAACTTCCAAAGGGGGTGGTAACGGCAGTTTTGGGTATATCGTCAGGGTTCATTGGAATCTGATGATAATCCCAGATGAGGTACAACCATGCAAGTTCGAAGAAAACTCCTGGAGATTCCTTATAGTATAGCGATCAGGAACAGTGACCGCATTTAAACATCTGTAATCACCTACCGGGTGAAAGTCTGAATCCCCTTTCCTTACCAAATGTAGAGGAGATGCCCAAGAGCTGGTGGAAGGGTAAATAAGGTCGAGTTGAAGTATATGTTCAAAAACAGAACGAGCCTTTTTGAGCCAATCAGGAGCAAGTTGCTGTGGACGCAAAAAACAGGTTGTCCAGAAGTAGTGATATAATGGTGAGTTGAGTGTGTGACTTTCACTAATTTGAAAGTCAGATCCACCAGCTCTGGGAAAGAAGCCAAAAGGAAATGGAACTGGTCACCAGTGGTGGCAACAAAAAAAACGGACTAAAAACAGTATTAGTAGTAATGCGAGTAGGCATGAACAAAGACAGAATCATCCACGAGTCTCTAAGTCCACGCCCAGAATGGGATATAGTAGATCTGCTATAACAAAAACCCACCTAAAATCTCTTCGAAGGTTGAGATCTAGGTGTAATGAGACCTGACCGTAAGTTTTTATCAGGAATAGATTCACCGCGTATAGGTTGATGGCAGATTGCTTCGGTTTGTCTGAAGTAAAACACAAAGGCCAAAAAGAACAGCTGGATCCTGCTGTGCATAAGCTCAAATCATCAAAGACTTCTATTTTCCTCGAGCTTATATATATATATATGTATATATATATACATACACACATATATATATATATATATATATATATATATATATAATATGTGTGTATTTATATATATATTCTATATATATATTCTTTTATTCTCTTACTTGTTTCAGTCATTTGACTGTGGCCATGCTGGAGCACCACCTTTAGTCGAGCAAATCGACCCCAGGACTTATTCTTTGTAAGCTGTAGCTGTTCCTTCATCTGCCTTTACTTTTTGTATATTTTTTAACCATGTGTGTGTGTGTGTGTGTGTATGGTTACTTCCAACTTTAATGCCATACCACCTGGAGAAGTGTATGCATGAACAAAGAGCCACTTGATGTCCACAGATATTACAGATCGAATTGTAATCATCCCAGAATGTCGACTATGGTGATTTGGGGAAACATGCATTGTGATGCATTAAAATATTCGTGAATTCCATCCATGAATTCCATCCATGAATTCCATCCATGAATTCCATCCATGAATTCCATCCATGGATTATTATTGTTGTTGTTGTTGTTGTTGTTGTTGTTGTTGTTGTTGTTATTATTATTATTATTAT
>NC_068996.1:23777544-23780555 GCF_001194135.2 Octopus bimaculoides | reverse complement strand
TTATATATAATTTATATAATTTATAATTTATATTCCTGCTAGATATTCTGCTATTTTATTGAACTTTATATACAAAATTTGTTGTTGTTGTTGTTGGTGGTGGTGGTGGTAGTAGTGGTGGCGGCTGCGGCGGTAGTGATGATGGGGCATGATGTTGGAATGTTTTTAAATTACGGACACATACACACACACACACACACACACACACACACACATAAAAGAAGAAACTGAATGCAAAATTCTATAGTAAGGGAGAGCATTTTGTAGGTACTGACGTTACAACTTTCAGTCTCTTAACAATGAGAAACTCTAGAGAGAGAGAGAGAAAGCTGAAGAGCAGAGGCTCTTCAGAAGAACCTATGAAACCAATGGAAGTGTTTTGACACTTTTTGCATTGGACAAATCACAACTCTAAAAATGTCAAGGAGGCTGAGGGTGTCTTAGCATCACTCAGTAAGTACTTTGTCAACTGCTCACCAGCTATCTGTTTAAAGCTGTATATGACTATGGTACATCCAGTCAGACTTGCATCACCAGTCTGGAATCCCTATCTTGCTCAGCATATCAATCTCCTGGAAACTGTTCAGAAACCTGCCAATAGGAATCTACCATACTCTGAATATCTTGCTTCTCTGGGCATGGACACATTAAAGCTCTAACATTTGGCAACTGACTTGGTAGGCACCCACAAGATTACCCATCATCTTTCCAACAACAACCTTGGGCACCTTTTTGAATTCCATATGTCTAACACTTGTGGACATACTTACAAAATCAAAAAACACAGCACCCATGACTTTTGAAAACGTTTTTTATGCTCAGAATTGCTGAAGCATGGAATAAACTACCTAGACCATAATTTATTTTTGAACGCAAAAAATGCATTAAAACAGCAGAAACATTGGGTAAATTACCCTTATAAAGCAGAAAAATTTGTTATCATAATTTAGTAGGGGAGCTCTGAAAGGGGTCTTAGGGAGTAGTGTTCCTGCCTTCCTGAGCTAGTTTTCCACCACATTTGTGTCTCAGGACCATTCATGTCTAGAAACTAAGGTGTGGGTAAGCAAGGGCATGCTCCCCATAGAAAATCCAGCTCCAAAAAAGCCTCATGATAGCAAAGGAGAATGGGCACCAGCCAGCCAGCCAGCCCAAAGGTTAAGGTGGGCTGCACCTGCCTACCTAGGTTGCTATGGCAGTGAGGTAGATCTGGCCACCCCCGTTAATGGGGACAAAACCTGGATTTAAAACACTGGATGATGATGATGATGAATTTACCCAATATTTCTGCTGTTCTAATGGCATCTCTGCATTCAAAAATAAATTAATTATCTTCTTATTTGTATCTTACAATATGCATTTCGGCACATATAAAAAACAAATGTTAGTTTGTCTATATTTATATATCCAGATCAGTTGTTAGTTGTCAAGACACTGCATCCTTCAAAATTTTGGTTTAGAATGACTCATTCACTGTTCACTTCCTGTGCATTATTCCATGTACTGTTGATGCACTTTTGGATATTTTTTCTGATGAGTTGTTGTGCATTTGAGCATTGTAAACAATAAGTTCATTTTATCATAATCAATTCCTTACACTTCTGGATTCCTCTTTGTTGTCACATTCTGTACTACTGTTTGCATTGTAATCCTCCTAGTTGATTAAGGAACTATGGATCCAAGGTACTTCAGCTACTGTAACCAGTTCAGTCAAAGATACCAGTTGACCATATTATTAAATGCTATAATTTAAAGATGGAAAATGCCAGATTTAGCTGTTTGGAATCATAAATTTCAATCCATCAAGATGTTATTATATTACTTATGCAACTAGGTATTTTCTCTTTCTTATTATTATTAAATGCTGCTGGAAGGCAGTGAGCTGGCAGAATCTTCAGCATACTGAACAAAATGCTTAACTTCATTTCATCTGTCTTTATGTTCTGAGTTCAAATTCTGCTGAGGTCGACTTTGCATTTCATCCTTTCGGGGTTGATAAATTAGGTACCAGTCAAATACTGAGGTTGATGTAATCGACTATCACCCTTCCTACAAATTCCAGGCCAAGTGCCTATAGTAGATAGGATTATTAAATGCTGCTGGGGTCGACTTTCCCTTTCATCCTTTTGGGGTTGATAAATTAAGTACCAGTGAAATGCTGGGGTCGATATACTTGACTAGTCCCTTCCCACTAAATTTCAGGTCAAGTGTCTTTAGTAGAAAGGATTATTATTATTATTATTATTATTATTATGTTTGAATTTTGTTTTGTATTCGTAGAAGTTGACTCCAAGTCTTGCCCAGAGACATCAAGAGACAAGTTAGAAGTTCATGTTGGTGTTATGCCTAGGGTGTCATATATTTGGTTTTGCACATAGTATTGTCCTAGAGAATGTTTAAGAAAACATAAGGAAATTATAAGTTTGTTTTAAAATTTCAGATTACATTGACAGTATTTTATATAGGATATGGGCAGTTCCCATGAGCACTATCTTTTGAATTTCTGCCATTTTGGGGTTTCCTGGTATCTGAGGTAGGTAGCAATCAGTCCCTTTTGCTATCATTCTTAGGGCACCTATAACAACAGGTATTGTTTTAGTCTTGAGGTTCCACATTTTGCCAATTTCTATTTCAAGATCTTTATACTTGCTCAGTTTTTGGTAGGTCTTGACAGATACATTTATATCGATTTGGACAGCCATATCAATGAGGAGGCATGATTTTTGTCTGAAGTCCTTCAATATAATGTCTGGCCAATTCACATCTATTATTATTATTGTTCAGTAGTTTTATTTTATAACGTGCTTTCACTTCACTACCGAGCGCAGCTCTGTGTGCCTTGGGTATGTGCTGTGGTTTGCTGTGATGCTCTTATGGTTACTGTATTGAAAGTGTTTTGCGTAGGATGTGTGCAGTGTCCAGTAGTGCAATTTTCTGTATGTTATATATATTTGTAAGTCCTGGTGTTTTTGTTATGCATTTGTCTGAATATTTTTTTATCATACCTAATGTGT
>NC_068996.1:23752146-23777013 GCF_001194135.2 Octopus bimaculoides | reverse complement strand
CTATTATTATTATTGTTCAGTAGTTTTATTTTATAACGTGCTTTCACTTCACTACCGAGCGCAGCTCTGTGTGCCTTGGGTATGTGCTGTGGTTTGCTGTGATGCTCTTATGGTTACTGTATTGAAAGTGTTTTGCGTAGGATGTGTGCAGTGTCCAGTAGTGCAATTTTCTGTATGTTATATATATTTGTAAGTCCTGGTGTTTTTGTTATGCATTTGTCTGAATATTTTTTTATCATACCTAATGTGTCCAATATGATAGGAATTGTGTCTGTTTTTAGATTCTACATTTGAGTTACCTCTATTTCCAGGTCTTTGTATTTTGAAAATTTCTTCATTTCTTTTAGAGAAACATTGTCATCTGCTGGTATTGATACATGATTAGAAAGCATTTTTTTCTTCATGATCTCTGTATGTACTGGTATATCCCATAGTATGGTTGCTTTCTCGTTTTCTGTTGTTATTCCATAGTGTTGGATAGTTTTCCCTTTCGTTTGTTATTGTTGTTGTTCTTCTTCTTCTTGTTCTTATTATTGTTGTTGTTGTTGTTGCTGTTGTTGTTTATTATTTTTATTATTATTACCTCTGCCTTAGCAAAGGTGGTGGTATTGTTTGCAGTCGTGTTTGTTTGTTTGCTTGTTTGTCTGTGGATATGATATCTCAAGTACTGCTGGATGGATTTGGATTTGGATGAAAATTTCAGGGATGTTTGGCCTCATGACTGGCACAAACTGATTAGATTTTGGGATCGATCTGGTACCAGACAAGGATTCTGGATTATTTTTTCCTGTTGTTTTACTTAATTTTTAAGAGCAGTCGGGTTCATTTTTAGTATTCTCGTTTGTGAGAGCAGTCAAATTTATTTCAGATATTCTCATTTTAAAAATCATTTCTAGCTAATCGTTGAGAGGACGTTGGTGTTGTCTTGGTGGAGGTTTGCACTCTCTGAGTGCTCCTGTTGTTGTTGTTATTATTATTGTTATTATTATTAATAATAATATTATTGTCTAATGACAGCTGATTAAAGTTGTCTCCAAATGAGAAGCAAATTTTAGTAATCATCAGATTGCTAAATTTGTCCATCCATTTCTAGCATTTCTGGAATGAAACTATTTGGTAACAACATTAATTGGCTGTCATAAAATTATTGTATAATATAAATATTAATAATAATATACCCATTCTCTTACCAAATATATGAGTACGTGAGTTTTTCTGCCTCATTGGAAGTTTATTAGATAATTATATATCTAAGTATGTATGTATGTGTGTGTGGGAGTGTATAAATATAAACAGGTATAGTCATGGCTGTATGAAAAGTTTGCTTCTGAGACACATGGTTTTGGGTTCAGTTCCATTGTGTAGCACCTTCAACAAGTATCTTCTACTATAGTTCTGTACTGACCGAAGCCTTGTGAGATATTTGGTAGAGACAAATTGAAAGAAACTTGTCATATACATTTATAAATATATATATATATATATATATATATATATATATATATATATATATATATATATATTCAGCAGTATCAGTACCAAGCAGTGTTTAGGCGTAAGCGAAATTTAGGATAGTTAAAATATGTTTGTGACACAGTTGAACTTCAATGGAGTTATCAAGGAGAAAAAATTCTCTCATATGGTAAAAGCTGCAAAAACACCATATCTGCCCAGTTGTCCCTTGTTGGATTCCTAGTCACAGTGTTTCTAGATTTTTGGCCATTATCAAGTTGAAATACTGAGGAGAGGTAATTCTAGGTAGATTTAAAACTGTAGTTTTAACTAAAACACAGTCAACAACATTGACTGAGTTGCACTATTAGACCTCCAGGTCAACACTTTTTACCATAAGAGAGAATTTTTTTCTCCATGGTAACTGCAGTGAAATTGACTTTAGAAGTTGAAATATGTTACAAACATATTTTAATTATGTGTGAGTGTCTCCATGCTTGTGTTTGTGTGTGTGTATGTGTGTGTGTTACAGTCTCCTTTCTTGACATCATGTAATAATTGTAAACAAGTATCACTTTCATGTAAGTGGTACCCTTTGTTTCCAATCTTCCATGGAAACTTGTGTGGTCATGGGGAAATGACTTGGAGACAAGAAGGGCATCCAACCATAGATCTGCTTCAACAAATTTCATGGAAAATTAGACATTAAAACAATGATGTGGATGATGGTGTATTCTAAAGAAATGTATATATTACATACATATATCTATGTAAATGTGTATACATACACTTATACTTCAGTGTATCTATGCTTATATTTGTTAAGTCAATAATAAAAGTAACAATCCAATTAATTCTTTGAAAATATTTTATTTATTTACATTATTTCAATTTAAATTATATTTCTTGTCCTATTTATTTCTGAAACAAAAAAAAAATGTTATTTATTCAGAAACAAAATTCTTTCCTTTGCCCAAGACAATTCATTGCAGCAAATTCCAGAGATTAATGGAACATTCTTATCATGACCTGTTTACTTAGCACCAGTAGTTCATTTACCATTCTCTTCAAGTGTTTTCTAGAATGTCTGCATATAATGTTGGAAGCCTTGAAGGATACAATTAATCGACATTGAATCACTATGGATTGGTTACCTTGTATATCTATGACATAGTTTTCAAAGCTAAATTGGTAATCAATCAAAAAACTGGGGAAGAAATCCCAAATGTGAAAGCAAAGATTAGAAAAACTGGGAGGAAATTTTGCAGAAAAAAATTGTTTTAGTTAGCAGAGAAGAATAACAGGTTTCTACTGCCATTTGGAAGGAGGGGGGGGGGGCTTGTATATGCAGAAAAAGAGGAAGGAATTTTGTACCATATCTAAGCACAATATGGCTTGTGTGGTTAAGAATACAGAATAGTACTTTTCTATTGTGAGGTTTATGGTTCCCTCTACATGGCACTACACGTTTTGTATTTTAGTCCCAGGCTGGCCAATGCCTTGTGAGTGGATTTGGTAAACAGAAATCATATTAAGCCCATCATATATATGTGTGTGTGTGTGTGTGTGTGTGTGTGTGTGTGTGTGTGAATGTTGATATTTTGCTTGTCATTGCTTAAACGAATCAATGCTGATGGTGGTATTTCAAGAAAAGCAAGTAAAGATTAGCAAAAGGTGGGGTATCAACCAGTAAATACATGCCTGAAAATCAATTCATGTCCAAGTTGTATTGGCATGGAAAAACATTAAATGAATAACATAGCAAATGTAATCAGTAGGAGCATAAGAGATTCCATAAGATAACAAGCAGGCTAAAAGAGAAGAAAGTTTTTCTAAACAACAAATATTCAGGAGTAGTTAGCAGGAAGAGCACTCATGGAACAAATTATTTCAAATGCTCAGATTTCCTAGAAGTAGTTGATAATTTTTGTTACCAAGGTGACCTAATTAACAGTGGCTGTGGGTATTCCAAAACTAAAGTAGCCAGAATAAGAACAAGATGAAAAAAAGTTCAGAGAGCTATTATTTTTCCAGGCTATAGGAGGATTGCTTCTCTCAATGAAGGGCAAATTGTATGATGTCTATGTGTGAAATATAATGATGCCTATGGATATTAAGAATGGAAGATGTGTAAAGGCAAGAAATAAAGAGGCTCATATGATCTTCTTGATGTATAATGTTAGTGTGCATGAGCAACAGAATACAAATGAGCTGAGAGATAAACTTGATACATGAAGGATCATATATAGTATGTAAGAGAGGAAGTAGTGTGAGCACAGTCAGTTGATGTATATAGAGGATAATGGTTGAGCATTGCACAACTGGATCATCGTGTGATCATCTTAAAGGAGATATTTTCCAGTTTGATAAAATAAACTTGTTTCAATGAATATATCCAGGGAAAATTTCAGATCTGGAATTTCTGGAATATCTGTTGTGGCTCTTTGATTTTAGCTGGATGTGTATTCTTTCTGTCACCTGGAATTTACATTTCTTTGATACATTCACATGTGGCTTTGATCTCTCCTGATGCTGTAAGTAGTGTTGCTTTCAATTTCCAGATGTGGTTCACAAATTTTATGTTATTTCTTTTGTCCGTATGCCTGAATGATGGATTGCAATTATAAAAAAAACTTTTTCTTAAAGTCACACTTACAGCAAATTGGAAAATATCTCCTTCAATGAGATGACTACAATACAATCTTCCAGGCCAGTGTTTCTATTTGCACAGTAAATTTGTGCATAGAACCTATACACTTGCAAAACATTTACTTCTGTTTTTGACACATCACAAATCTATTAGCATATTCTCAAATCACTGCAATTAGACACCAGATACTTACAGATCCTTGCCCAAACAACATGTGCATTAATCATAAGCACTTAAATAATTTTGACAATATGTTTCTCTTTCATTACTCCTTCCCCTATAACTCATTACCAACATCCATATTTCCAAATTTCTTACCATTATCCATCTCACTGCTATCCATTATTCATGCATACTAATATTGCACATCCAGAGGAGAATATTTGCCTCATTTCTTTCTAGCTTTTGCAAAGACTCTGCATGAAAGGCTCATATCTTAGTATTATACTTCATACACAAGCATCATATAACCTACTCCTCACTCTGAGAGAAAACTCTTTGTTACCAGCAGAAATCAAAATTCTCTGAACTTTTCTATTCCATTCATACAGTGGCTGTTATATTTTTGGTACATTCACCTCCACAGCTAATTAGGACACCTAGATAACGACAACTAGCAACTACTTCTAGTGGCACATTGGACAGGTGTCTACTATAGCCTTGGGCCAACCAAAGCCTTGTGAGTGGACTTGGTAGACAGAAACTGAAAGAAGCCTGTCATGTATATATATATATATATATATATATGCGTCTGTGTCTGTTCCCCCACCATCGCTTGACAACCAATGTTGGTGTGTTTACATCCTTGAAATTTAGCAGTTCAGCAAAAGTGTCTGATAGAATAAGTACTAGACTTACAAAGAATAAGTCCTGGGGTCGAATTGTTTGATTAAAAGGCAGTGCTCCAGCTTGGCCACAGTCAAATGACTGAAACAAGTAAAAGAATAAAAGAATAGCAACCATGTGTGGCTATACTTTAAGCCAGCTATAACACATGTGTATAACAAGTTTCAACTGTGAGAATAGTACAAACATGATTTGATTATAGAAGTTTAACCCTTTCATTACTGTATTTATCTTGAGCTGCTCTGTGTTTCTTTCAATTAATTTTAAATGTAACAAAAAATTTGGCAAAATAACTTAGTTATCATTAAGCTAGAGTTAGGAACCTAAATTGTGACTAAGGTTTGGTGGAAGATTTTAATTCAAAACTTATGGAAACAAGACATTTGTACTCAGAGCCAGAGCCGGTTTTAGCCGGGTTGGTATCAAAGGGGTTAACAAAAGGCTTCAGTTGTGAAACACTTCAGACAAGCTGAAATCATGTAAATGCTTCAAATTCTAATTGTGGAAACACTACAAATGAGATTTCATTGTGGAAATGCTACATGTAAACCTGCAGTTGTGGAAATATCACAAGCCATTATCAAATGTGGAAGTACTACACTCTCAAACATGGAAGTACTATGAACGATTCCATCTTACATCTGCTAATCCCTCATAGTCACCATCACAACAAATTTCAAAGTCATATTTAAAACAAAAAAATTTTTTCTTGCTTAGATGGGTATTGTGACAACATAAAGAATTAGAATTAGCTTGGCTCCTGCCTGTTGATCAACAATGCAATTATAAATTAAAATGGATCTAGTTGCTTTGGTTGCCAGCATCAATTCTGTTCGAATTGATTTCATATTCAGTGTAATGATACACTTTTATAGGCTAATGAATGATGTGAAAATCATTTTCACTGTAAATCAATAAATAAAGAGTTATTAGCACTTAAAGTTTGGAAATTTTGGTCATTTTAGCCAATCGTAAGCCACAGACACATTCATGCCTGTTTCCATAGTAACAAGCAGAACATGAGGAATCTTTTGTCTGTGAGAAAGCATGTGTTGACAAATACATTGAAACTACTTGTTTTACCTACCTGATGACAATTCAGTATGTGTATTTATGTAGCACAGGAGACATGAAAATTGTGATTTGTTCGAGAAATTGATTGAATGCATTTTTAACTTTCGTTTTCAATGAACTGGTCAACAAAATGTTTGTTTTTTTAAAATATTTAATTTGTAATATACTATTTTGTCTTTAGATAAATCTTTTGAGTTCGTGCTATCGCTTTAGATGCATATTGAATGCTTAAAACTACAAAAGACATGTTGTTTACTCTTTCTTTTTTTGTTAACCCGAAAGATGGTACCCACACTTAACAAGTGGAGAGTACGTGGGCCTCTGTGAAGCAAGGTAATAAATGATGCTGAGGCACTCACTGTTCTATGGTAGATTCATATCCCTGTGAATTTATGTGACGCAGGAGATACGAAAATTGGGATTTGTTTGAGAAATTGATTGAATATATTTTTAAGTTTCTTTTTTAATTCTAAAAATATTTTGTAATGTATTACTTATTGCATGCTTAAATGTTTGTTTTTTAAGCATATTTTGTTTACACTTTTTATTTTCATATATAACATATAAACGTGTACATCTTTTAGAACATTGTCATTTTTACAAATTTTGCTGGGAAATTTTTAAATTAACATAAACTCTCTGAGTGGTTGGCGTTAGGAAGGGCATCCAGCTGTAGAAACTCTGCCAAATTAGATTGGAGCCTGGTGTTGCCATCCGGTTTCACCAGTCCTCAGTCAAATCGTCCAACCCATGCTAGCATGGAAAGCGGACGTTAAATGATGATGATGATGATGATGATGATAAACATTTATTTACATGAATGAAAATTATTGGAGAACTTTCATCTAATTCTTTCTGTTAAAACTGTATTGAAACCATTTGTGGAGAAAAATTGTAATGCGTTTATCGCATGTAACATGTTGTTCATCACATTTGCATTAAATGCATATTGAATGCTTAAAAGTGCTTGTTTACTCATTTCTTTTTGTCATTGAGGTGGTTGTGAGGTGTGCTAAAAATAACAGTTAAATTATGTTTCTTTGGATAAATCTTCTAAGTTCATGCTATCGCATTAAATGCATATTGAATGCTTCAATCAACAAAACACGTGTTGTTTACAAATTTTGACGAAACGTGCTATTTTCAGGATATTGACGACAAAATGTGCAGTCACGCACAAAACGACAGCTTCCAAATCTTGTTTCCTGACTGGTTGAAAATGATCTAACTTTAAACCTCTATAACTTTTTAAAAACAATTTTCTGGAAAAAGTGGAATAAATAACTCCAGCAATTCAGCTTGGAAAAGTATATTATTGTGCCAAATTTTAAAATTTTCAAATGAACTTTAATTTTTGAAATGCTCGCAGCATCTAGATCCATTAAAACAAAATTAATTTGTTAACTTTTATCCTCAACCTCATCAACATCATAAATAATGTGACCATGATAGGCAATAATGACAGCATCACCAGCAGTAGCATTTCAATATTCATTTGATTGCTTTGTTTGTATGTTTTCATTACCAACGTTAAGTTGAAGAAGTATTTATGTAAGGATTCTTATGAAAGTTTCATTAAGATAGCATCAGATGCTAAAAAACAATAAGATTGAATAAGAAAGAGAAAGATAAAGAGAGAGAGGGGGAAGGAAAGAAAGAGAGAGAATAGTAAAGAACTATTAAAAATTCTAATACAGTGTTTTCTGAGATGACTATAGGTTTTGCAAAAAAAAACGCAATAAATGAACTGTGTAACAAAATTTCAATTTTTTATTTTTGTCTTTGGTCAGTAAGTGTTATTTCCTATTTGCTTCTCTCTAGAAATCAAAGGAAATGACTACTATTCCCTTCAAACTTTGCTTTTGTAACCTGGACGTCACTGTTTTGAAACTGACCTATCTTCCATTACATTTCAGACAGATTCAGCACTGAGTTGCTGAAGCAGAAATATCATTAGAACAAATATTCTGCTTAATACCACAGATTTGCTTGCCAGTTGTTTGACCTTAACCAGTTGAGCATGTCCCTTAGTGACTGACTATGTGTGCATTTCTGATAATGAGCAGGAGTAATGGGGGAGCATCATAGCCATGTGTTGAGAGGAATTCTTTGAGGTTTGAATAATGTAACAAAAGCAAAGTTTGAAGGAAATATTAGCCATTTTTCATACTTTCTAGGTGTAAGCAAACAGAAAATAACAGTTGCTACCCAAGGACAAAAACTGTGTTACAAAGTGTTTTATGCCATTGTATTTTTACATTTTTATATTTTTTTTTAGTGTGTTTGTTTAACCCTCTAGCATTCAAAAAAGCCATATCCAACCAAAATATTCTACTTGTTTTATGTTCAAAACTAGCCAGATATGGCCTCTCTCACCTACCCTACAATGTCATTCTAAAAACAAATAACTACATGATAGAAATCTTGAAGTTACAAGATAATGCATGATTAATTCAAAATGATGTGAATAAATAAACATTAAATTTGACAGAGTAATCTGAATTTCATCACGTACATATACACTCATCTGTGAAGGTGCATGGCTCAGTGGTTAGAGCATTAGGCTCACAATCATGAGGTAGTGGGTTTGATTCTTGGACTGGGTTGTATGTGGCATTCTTGAGCAAGACACTTTATTTCACATTGCTCCAGCCCGTTCAGTTGTAGAAACGAGTTGCAACATCACTGGTGCCAAGCTGTATGTCATTTCCTTTTCCTTGGATAAGGAAGAGAGGAGGATGGTATGCATGGGCAACTGCTGGTCTTCCATAAACAACCTTGCCCAGACTTGTGCCTTAAATGGAAACTTTCTAGGTGCAATCCCATGGTTATTCATGACCAAAGGAGGTCTTTACCCATTACTCTCATCTAACCCATGCAAGAATGGAACAGTAGACATTAAAACAATGATGATGATGATGATGATGATGATGATAATGACAACACATGGCATATTCATAGTCTTGGCATCAGAAGGTATTAAGGAGACTCTACAAGAAAAAAAATTACCTCTGAATAAAATATTGTTGAGAAATTTGGTTCAAACAAGGATTTGATTAAGAAGAGATTTCTCAAACTTTCTTTGCAGTGTCTGTTGGGTTTAGTACTGCCAAACCTTTCAAGGATACTTTTATGATTTGTTTAATTTCTTATGAAACTTAATTTATGAAAGAGGAAGAAAAAGATTAATAATGTGGCTGTGTGGTAAGAAGCTTGTTTCCCAGCCACATCGTTTTGGGTTCAGTCCCACTGTGTGGCACCTTAGACAAGTGTCTTTTACTTTACCTTCAGGCTGACCAAGGCCTTGTGAGTGGATTTGGTAGACAGCCCATCGTATGTGTGTGTGTCTTTGTGTGTGTGTGTCTTTGTGTGTGTGTCTTTGTGTGTGTGTGTCTTTGTGTATGTGTTTGTCCCCACCACCACTTGACACCTCTGGACATCCAGACCAAGTGACTTTATATCTCTCCTGCAGACGTCCTTGAAATGAAGATGAGGCTGTTGTCTTGCTCTTGAGCTGGTGGCCAATTCCCCATACAGGTGGTCTTTTGGGATCTTCTCATCCACTGTATGATGTACATGACCGAGCCAGTGCAGATAGCGCTGCTTGAACTGGGTATCTTGGCGCAGCTGAGGACGTCAGTGTTGGTGATGTGGTTGGTCCATCTGATATCCAAGATGCATCTCTAATTATGAAGGTACAAAACGTTGAGACGCTGCTCCTGTCTAGAGCAGAGGCTCTGCAGCTCACTGCCATAAAGTATCGTATTAAGGATGCACACCTTATAGACAGCAATATTGGTGTATGCATCCAGTTTTCTGTTTCCCCAGACTCTCTTCGTGAGCCTGGCAAACGTGGAGGATGCTTGTCAAATTCACCTGTTGATTTCAGGATCCAGGGAGAGGTCATCAGTAATGGTAGAGTTAAGATAGGTGAACTCATGGATTACCTCCAGCTTGTAGCTGCTGATGGTGATGATGGTGGTGGGGTGCTTGGTACCTTGCCCAGTATTTTGGTCTTCTTCAGACTGAATTCCTGACAGGCCTTTGAGAGTTTGTCCACAAGGTGCTGCATTTGCTCCTCAGAGTGCACTGTCATGCTACATCATCTGTGAACAACATTTCTCTGACAAGTACCTGGTGCACCCTGGTTACAACTATATATAGCTATCTACCAGTTACAACTGTGTGTAGATACCCAACTGTTGTTTGATACAGGCAACACTTGCAGAATGCATGAGGACATCAAGAAACCCATTGACCCAACCCAGAGCAAGATGTTGTTGTTAGCACTCCGTCGCTTACGACGTCGAGGGTTCCAGTTGATCTGATCAACGGAACAGTCTGCTCGTGAAATTAACGTGCAAGTGGCTGAGCACTCCACAGACACGTGTACCCTTAACGTAGTTCTCGGGAATATTCAGCATGATACAGTGTGACAAGGCTGACCCCTTTGAATTACAGGCACAACAGAAACAGGAAGTAAGAGTGAGAGAAAGTTGTGGTGGAAGAGTACAGCAGGGTTCGCCACCATCCCCTGCCGGAGCCTTGTGGAGTTTTAGGTGTTTTTGCTCAATAAACACTCACAACGCCCGGTCTGGGAATCGAAACCACGATCCTATGACCATGGGTCCGCTGCCCTAACCACTGGGCCATTGCGCCTCCACCCAGAGCAAGATAGCTCCCCTCAAATCCAGAACAGGGGAAGTCATCAAGAGCAAAAGAGAGCAGTTGGGGATATGGGTGGAACATTATTCTGAACTCTATACCAAGGAAAACACTCCCTCCATCAAATCGATGTTGTCAGAACAGGTACACAGTTTGCCATGTGTCAAGGTGTCGAAGTGATCACAGAGCAATGTGAGATTAATCGCTAGATCATGAGTGCAACACCCTAACCACTAGGCCATGTGCCCTAAATTATTATATAGCCATCTATATATCATAGTTAATGTAATGTGGAGGTGCAATGGCCCGGTGGTTAGGACAGCGGACTCGCGGTTTCGATTCCCAGACCGGGCATTGTGAGTGTTTATTGAGTGAAAACACCTAAAGCTCTACAAGGCTCCGGCAGGGGATGGTGGCGAACCCTGCTGTACTCTTCCACCGCAACTTTCTCTCACTCTTTCTTCCTGTTTCTTGAGTAAAAAGCTACGATGGACTGGCATCCCGTCCAGGTGGGGGGAACACATATGCCATAGAAACCGGGAAACTGAGTCCATGAGCCTGGCTAGGCTTTGAAAGGGTGAAAGAAAAGAAATGTATATACACTGTTCATAGGCCAGTTTTCCTCCAAGATAAAATCTCTTATAGATGTGCTCTGTTTAAAAACACAATGTGCATTGGAAGGAGACAATATGTGTGTGTGTGTGTGTGTGTGTGTGTGTGTGTGTGTGTGTATATTTAGAAGTAGACAATAAGAGATTTTATCTTCGAGGAAAACTGCAGTAACTGGCCTATGAACAGTGTATATACATTAACTATGATATATAGATAGCTATATAATAATTTTAATGTAGGACTTTTATGAAATATGGAATGTATTTGAATTTGAAGGGCTCCCTGAAAGTAAAAGCTGCTCCAATAAATACAAACAAATTACATATAAAAAAAAGAAGTTCCAGGAAGAATTTACTACCTTCTCTCATTGTATATGAATCTGTTTATGAGTCATTCGTAAACCAATAAAGTTAAGCAACAAAATCTTGACTTTTTTGTATATAGTTATAATTATTTAGTCCGAGAACGATTAATACATGAACTGAGAGAGTAAAAAAAATAATAACGTTTTACAAAAGTATACAGTTTCGTCAATTTATATTCTGAGTACAATCTGCACCCTGGTCAGTTTTGCTTTTTCACAATTGCAATTGATGTAGTTGCTGTTATTGTTGTTTAGTTCCAGGTCAGCTCCAACTGTGCAAACCTATGATCAAAAGCAATCCAGCCATATAACCAGCCTGTATTTGTAGGGACATATGGGACTAGATAATCTAGTATTTTTCCTTGTTTAAAAGAAGGTCATGTATGATTTAAGGGAGATTTAGCAGTTATTTTTTTCAACAGATCAACAGAATCAACTGTACCATTCCTGTAAAGATCTTGTTTCTATGAGAAATTAGTATTTATTCCAGTTAAGTGAGTCTGAGACTATATCCATTGCAGTCCTTCCCTGACTAGTGAGCTCATACAAGGGATGTTCAATTTGAAACATAAAATCCTATTTCATATTCTAAAACTTGTAGCTAATGGAAGAAAATACACTTCATTTGCAAAGGGTTTGAAAAATGAAATCAATCATCCATTTTAACCCTTTAGCGTTCAGATTATACTGTCAAATATAATATATTCACATTATTTTGAATTTATTCTGGATTATCTTGTAGCCTTGAGATTTCAATAATGTGATTGTTTATGTTCAAAATATCATTGTAGGGTAGGTGTGAGATGTCAGATGTGGCCAATTTGAACATAAAGCGAGTAGAATATTTTGGCCAGATATGGCCAGATTAAATGCTAATGGGTTAAGATTTACTTTTGTTCTTAATTTTTGATAGACAAAAGTATTTTGAGAATTAAGTAATTTGTTGATTATATAATTATATAATTAATTTAATTTAGTCATCCTGCCTATCCTCACTTACAGTCATAAATGTTGGGTAATGACTGAAAGAGTGCAGTCTAAATACAAGTGGCCAAAATGGGGTTCCTCTGATGGATTATTGAGTAATATTACTCAACAGGGTGTACAGCTTAGAGATCAGGGAGTCCCTCCAGGTCAATCAGCTACTTCTCTGCATTGAGAAGTTACAACCCTGGTACTACAGACATGTGATTAGGATGTCGCAGGAAAGAATTGCAAGATGGATTCTTCAAGTCAAGCCAACTGACTGAAGACCTAAGGATAGGCCAAAAATAAAATGGTTAGATAATATCCATAGTCTCAGTTTGTTTTGCTTTGGAATCCAGATGGAAAGTGTAATGATCATTATATCAGATAGCACATTATGGCCCTATGGAGGAGGTGCTTGAGGACTGTACCTACATGACCTTCTCAAGAATAGACAGAAAAGATGGATGGATGGAAAATTATTGGTATTTTCTCATAAAACTAAGAAACTTTTTGAAAGATAGTTTTCCATTTTATGAGAAATAGGATTGTAACGAAGTGATTAGAGACTCTAAGCAATGTCAAAAAATTTACTAAATCTTAGTCTTGTTAAGTGAAAGGCATTTGGGTAAGTGATTTCATTGTTGGGCTCACAAATGTTAGGTCCTGGCTTCAATTTTTGGACTGGGAAATATAATGTCTTTGAGCAAGGGTCTTCATTTTACATTGGTTTCAGTCCATTCAATTGAAAGTGAGTAGTTGCAGCAGCAGCCAGGAAGTAGGTTAAACTTGCAGTGGACTAATATTCCATTCAGTGTGTGGGAGAGGAGGGGTCCTATACTCTTGGTAGCTTCTTAAATGCCATGAAAATCAGAGTAATAATGGGTGTATAGGCTCAAGACAGACATTAAAAAAAAAGTTTCACGAAATGAATAAAATTTAGCGATTATCTCCCCTTGGCATGTGGTTACCTCAGCCATAAGATATCACTGATATGCATTTATTTCATCTTGGTGTGTGATTATCTTATATTGGCATGTAGGATTATCTCACCTTGACATGTGACTATCTCAGCCATGTACTATTTTCTGCCATATGGATATCTCACAGTTGCAGGTGGTGATTAACTCACTTTTGTATGTGGTTATCTCACTGTGTGAGATAATCCCCAAATAAATTAGCACTGGAATAAACTGATCCCTGAGTAAAGTGGAACTGGTACGCAAAGATTCAGCAAAAAGGAGGAATAAATCAATCACCATTTAGAAAAAAAATAGGGATTTGTCACGGAATAATTATAAAAATATTGAGAATATAAATCTAAGATTAGATAAATTTCTTCAGCCAGTCAAAGACATGCTCATAGACAATCATCATTATGGCAGCACCTGGAAAAAGACAGAAAACGCAGTTAACAGAAATACTTTCCATTTATTTGTTTTTTTTTTTAAATTTAAATATCACTATTATTATCATATTTAATTTTTATTATAATTTAATGAGAGAGCAGCATATGCCATCAAAGTGGCACTTGGGTAAAATATACCCATCTGATAAGGGTACACCAGGTAATGCATCACAACCATATATGCACGACAATTTCATATCAACATAAACACCTTGCAGGTGAGGTCCACTTAGAGTTTTCTTCAGGTCGAGTAACCCATTCCGCTTATATTTATTATTATTATTATTATTATTATTATTATTATTTCAAATTCTCATAAGATTGACTTTGCCTTTCATCCTTTTGAGGTTGATAAAATAAGTACCAGTAGAGTACTGGGGTCAATATAATCGACTTACCCCCTCCCCTGAAATTCCTGGCTTTGTGCCAAAATTTGAAATCATCATCATCATTATTATTATTATTATTATTATTATTATTATTATTATTATTATTATTATTATTATTATTATTATTATTATTATCATCATCATCATTATTATGAGGGCACATAGCCTAGTGGTTAGGATGTTGCACTTACAACTGTAAGATCATGGTTTCAAATCTTAGACAGGGTGGTGTATTGTGTTCTTGAGCAAAACACTTCACCTCACATTGCTCTGTGATCATTTCCACACTTAACACATGGTACACCATGCACCTGTTCAGGCAATGTTAATTTGATGAAGAGAGTAAGCAAATGTGCACCACGAACATTTGATCACTGTAAACAAATCATTTGTGTAGGTCATTTGGCAAAAGCTGAACTCTCATACATCGTCTTCAACAGGAGATTCCATTGTTATTATTATTATTTGACATTTGATAATTTCAAGCAAATTTCTACTGCATCACTTGCTACACCTTCATGTTGCTGAGATGTGTGCAGCATTGTGCTCTTTTTTGCTGTTGGGGGAGTTAAAACTCTTCCAAGTATTGTATTGCATTAGGTTGTTATGTCATGAGGTTTGGTTGTATTAGTGTTTGTATTGTGTAATTAGTGCAAGTTGTGTTCTTCTGTTCGGTATCCAGCCTGTAGAATACATGTTATAAGGACTATTTATTTTATTGCATATTTACTGTATAGAGTGTGTCATATGTAGGATGTGGCCTATTCCTAGCAGGGCTATTTTTTGGGTAATGTTGAGAGTCCAGGTGTAGCTTCTACGTTTTTGTTCACACCCGATGCTCCAATTATTACTAGTATTGTTTTCACCTTCATGCCTTACATCTTCAATTTTGAGGTCTTTGTACTTTGACAACTTCTCCACTTCTTTTGGGGGCAATATTTTGGTCAGAAAGGACTGCAATGTCTACCAGTAAGCAGGTGTTTTTTTTCCAATCCTTGATTATTATATCTGAGTAATTAGCTTTTATTTCTTAGTCAGTTTGAAAAGGCATCTGCTAGATGATTGTGACTTAGTTTTCAATGTTGTAGCATTGGCATATTGCCCAGTGGATATAACTACTTAGTCATGTCTGCATATGTTCAGATTTGGCTAGGACTAGACAGCCAGAAATGATGTGGTCAACTGTCTCATTGTGCTGGTTGCACATACTGCATTTGGTGTTAGGGCCTGTTTTCATTATTTTACTTTTATAATTGTTTGTAGTTAGGCATTGATCTTGTGCAGCAAGAATCAGTCCTTCCATTTCAGCTTTTAGCCATTGTTGAGCCATTGTTGGCTTTTACATAGGCTCACTTCTTATCTGTGAAGCCTTGCATGGTATTTACCATTGAGTAACTTTTCTCTCCGTTTCTTCTTCAGTGTCTTTTGTAATTCTATTTTCATGTTGTTTTTATCTCTTTGACCATTTTGGCTATGTTATCATCTGAAATCAGTGTATCAGTGTAGTTTGTTTTTGTTTAGTATTTTGTTGCTTCCTCGTATATAAAGAAAAGCATTTTCTTTTTTTTTTTTTTGTGTTGCTTTATTACAAGTAGTAGTCACCCACTTTTTGTTTTTAAGTATTTCTTTAGTTCAACTGTTGTTATCTATAGTAGTTCTCTATCTGTATCAGGCTGCATTCTCCATCTGAGCAGGGTAGATATATTATGTCTGTATCTGCTTTGGGGTGGTGAGTTCAGTATACTGTTAAAAGTTTTCTGGTTTTTCTAACCAAGTTTCGCAATTCACTAATCTTCCAGTTCATTATGTTGAAGTTGTAATTTATGACTGATATGGCTAGTGTGTTTATCCCTATTATCTTATTTTTAGCATTGAGTTCAGTGTTTAATATTAGTCTAACTCTTCTATAATATTCTCTCCTAATTTTCTTTTCCATTTCTGTGTGTTGTACTTTAGCTATTTTGTCTTGTATGGGCAATTGTCATCTAATTCTTTGATTTCTGTGTCTATGTTGAGTGAAGTGTTTTTAGTATTGATTAATTTACTTCTTCTAAATGACACTTTGGCATATTTGTCCAATCTCATACTCATCCTGATGTCCTTGCTGATACAATGAACAATTTTTATATTTATATACAGTGGAAAAACAAGGTAAGCAAAAAATATATTTCAAATACCTGGTCCAAGTCGGAGAACTTTTGGGACTAAGCCTTTATAAAGAGCAAAATATCTGAAACAAAAAAAAACCCAAAAATTAAGAAATTAACCAATATTAAAAGTATTAGAATGACAAAAGTGATTTATTACATACACACGCACATATATATTTGTGTGTGTGTGTGTGTATGTGTGTGTGTGTGTGTGTGTGTGTGTGTGTGTGTGTGTGTATACAGTTATGTACTTTAACTACAGCATTAGTGTTTTTAGCTCTTATTTCTAGCAATGTAGAAATAAACATATATAGTGACAATTATAGCTTCTCCTTTTGGTAGAAAATTACACACAGCTGTCTATATTAAATTATTGTATTCACATTAGCGATTCACTAAATCATCCATAGATTTTTATGGTGAATACATATGTATTGACAGAGAAGCAAGTCTGGAATCAGCCGAGTTGAGCAGTCCCTACTGATGAGGCTACAGAATTAGCCAAAACTGACCAATCAGTATAGGGAATTCTTGACCAGTGCTTTTGGGCGATTACAGTCCTTGTCAGTACTCATGTATACAATTATGTGCTTTAACTACAGCATTTAGAGCCTTTTAGCTCTTATTTCTAGTAATGTAGGTGTTTTAACACTCTATTCATATTTAGTGATAATTATATTTTTCGTTTTTTGGTAAAACATTGCACACGACTGTCTATATTAAATTATATATATATACATGTATATGTATGTTTGTATATATGTGTGTGTATATGTGTGTATATATATATATATATATATATATATATATATATATATATACACACACACACACACACACACACACACACAAGTATGCACATAAGTGCAAAACAAGGTGGAAAAAATAGTACTTGAATACCAAAGATAAAGTAATATATTTTTATTAAAGCTGCAAAATTATCTCAAAACTGTTAATCAGAGTTTCATCTTCCCGTTCGTCAGAAAATTGTGATGAATACTGAATTAAAATTGTGATTGTACATGCAATATAATGTTATGTGATATAATTCAAATCAACGAATAAGCATTTAAATTTGATTGGGTGGCTGATTTTCAAAACATAGCAATGTAAATTTCGTTACAAGTTGGGTGGTTGGGATATATATATCTTGGGGTGGGGAGAGAGAGAGAGAGAGAGAGAGAGAGAGAGAGAGAGACAGACAGACAGACAAAGAAATATCATCATTATTATCATTGTTTTAACATTTACTTTTCCAAGCAAAATTTGTTGAGCCAGATTTTATCCAAGCAGATGCCATTCCCGTCACCAATTCTCAGCAGTTTCTAAGCGTGGTGATATTTCTAAATGGCTGGACATGTTTCCATGGAAAATTGGAAAGGTATGACACTACTCGTGTAATGGTGACAGTTATCTACAAGTACCATGTGATGTCAAGACAAGGGGACACAAAAACTCATGCGTGCGCACACACACACACACACACACACATACTCACACCATACACAAACACACACACATATATTTACAAATACAAAGGGCTTCCACAGTTTCCACTAACCAAATCCACCCACAAGGCACTGGTCAGCCAAGGGCTGTAGTTGAAGATATTTGTCCAAGGTGTCACGGAATGAGATTGAACCTGAAACCTCATCAGTTAGGAAGCAAACTTCTTGATAATAAAACCATACATGAACTTATCTTAATAATTATTGTGATTTGATAACTGACATAGGAACAAACATTACAAATGGAAATCCTCTCAGCCCCTTGTGGAGCATAGGGCCGGTTTCCTGGTTTCCATGGTGTATGTGTTCCCCCCTAGCTGGACAGGACGCCAGTCCATCGCAGCTTTTTACTCAAGAAACAGGAAGAAAGAGTGAGAGAAAGTTGGGTCGAAAGAATACAACAGGGGTTGCCACCACCCCCTGCTGGAGCCTCGTGGAGCTTTAGGTGTTTTCGCTCAATAAGCACACAGAACACCCAGTCTGGGAATTGAAACTGCGATTTTCCAACCGCAAGTCCGCTGCCCTAACCACTGGGCCATTGTGCCTCCACAAACATTACAAATAGTGAATATTAAATACAGTTCTTGAATAATATAAGCAATTTGACCAATTTACTTGTGTGAGATAAGATATAATCTTTATATTAATACTGGGAGCACTGCATACAATTTACATGCTGATGAAGACAATTTAACCCTTTTGTTACTATATTTCTAAAGAAATTACACTGCCTTTGTTTTAATTAATTTTGATATTAATGAATAATTTAATCTGTCTCTGACCAGTTGTAGCCATGTAGACCCCAGATATGGGTGAGATTATCTTGCCATCCTGTTTTTGGTTGGCCTCTTGATCTTGTCCATTGTCTTGGTGTCCATTCTGGTATTTGGAACATAAATTAACAAGAAATTTTGATGGGAGGTGTGGTGTTATGGGCTGTGATGAGCTATGTGTTGTTGGTGAAGAGAGATGAAGCAAACGGAAGTGAAGCCAGACCGGAAGTCGGACACACGCTGTCGAATGCCAGCACATGGGGCCAGTCAGAAGACAGAGAGCTTACGAGGAAGACGTGTTTTGATCTAGAGCGATTGTTTACTCCGCTGCGGTTTACGAGGTAAGGTCCAACGTTTCATTCTGTCCTTTTGCTTCTTGTCTTTTTCCTCCATCACACCACAGAAGGTTTTAACTTAGATCACACTAAAAAGTTAAGTTTGTATCATGGAAGCATTAGTGGTCTCAGGCGGGTTGGTATCAAAAGGGTGAAGGCATCTGCTAGTTCAACATCGAAACTTGCTATTCGGCTGAATAAAGTTTCCGAACATAAAGGATCATATATAACCATGGCTGTCGTATATTTAATTCATTTTTACATCTTTTTCCCAGGTTAGCACATATTAGACCAGAACACTCCCCTTTTTTTACTAACACTTTTTCAATGCCATTTGCTGCAATCCAACAAAATTAAATACACATCACAAAAGTACTGATTACTGATGACAGGTTGATCACTGTTAAAAGACTATTTGCAGTCTACTTACATCAGTCATCAAGTAATACTAAGTCAACCACTTAGTATTACCTGATGACTGATGTAACATGACTCAATAAGGTGCATAGCTTGGAGATCAGAGAGTTTCTCTAGGTCAAGCTCATACTACTCTGCATTGAGAGGTTATATCTCCAGTACTCCAGACATGTGATTAGAATGTTGCAGAAATAACTCAAAAGACAGATTCTTCAACCCATGTCAACTGCACAGGAGGCCCAAAGGTAGACCAAGAATGGGATGGTTGGATAATATCCATAGTCTCAGTTGGTTACGCTTGAGAATCCAACCAAAAAGTGTAAAGGTGGTTGGTTCTAATAGGATCCTATAGAGAAGGTACCTGAGAGTTTTACACCCATGACCCTCCCAAGAACAGTGGTCAGAGAAAGTGGATGGGTGAATGGACTGGCATAGAGAATAAAAATTGATAATGTTTTTGAAAATTAAGATAATTAAAAGATGTGTTCATCATGCTACTACCCTTTTTCGATCATGCCCTCTTTTCCCCAATATCCATTTAAAATTTTCTAATGTTGTCTAGGGGAAAGTACCATCCACACTGAAAAGCAGTGGGTGAGATGAATTATGTATTTTCGATGCATTGTTTTACTGTTGGATGACTATTTTGTCATTAACACTATCATACTTTTTAAGCAAATTTTTTTTTTATTTGTACATCTTAAGAAGTGCAGAACCACAGAACAATTTGCTGACATGCAGAAATGAAACAAAGAACACTGACTGTAGCTTATGTAGTCAAAGAATGTAAATACTATCTCCCCCCACTCTCTCTCATACACTCACACACATGCATGCACATACACACACAAACAGTATACACGTATAAGATGAGCCTCATACAGTTTCCATCTACGAAATTAATTCATAAGGATTTGGTTGGCATGGGGCTATAGTAGAAAATACTTACTCAAAGTACTGCACAGTGAAACTGAAATCAGAACTGTATGCCTGCCAAGCAAACTTCCTAACTACACAGCCATCCTTGCCTTCTTACAACACTAACATCTCTGCCATATACACTGCCTAAATGCATTTCAACGTCTGGATTTAATAGCACACAAGATTCAAAGACATCATGAAAACCATCAAGGAGAACAAATATAGATGGGGTAGCCATATCACATGAATGAAGATAGACAATTAGGATGACAGAATGGACACCAAGGCAATGGACAAGATTAAGAGGCCAACCAAAAACAAGATGGCGAGATAATCTCACCCATACCTGGGGTCTACATGGATACAACTGACCAGAGACAGACAGTGGTAGGAGTCCAGGTAGAGGTTGCTCCTTCAAGAGCGATGAAGCCCTGGACATAAGACAAGATTACAGTGTATAAATTAATGTTAACTTTACCCTTCTTCTTTATAAATCAAGTGCATAGACTGGAAACATTTCTGATATTTTATTTCACCGGGAACTGGCTGAGGGCCCTGGATACGACTCTTGGCAACATCAAATGGAATGTTAGCACAAGATCCAAGAACACCAGAAATAAAGCCCACAGTAAATTTCTTTAAAAAGTCCAAAACTTTGTCCTATAAAATAAAAAGAAAAAAATGTTGAAATTATATCACCTCACACAACATCACCACCATTGCTACCATCACTACCACCACTCCTCCCCATCCCATCACCACCATTTATTTTAAATAACTTGCTTGACAATACTGACGACACTCTAAAGTTGTGGACCATCTGTATCTTAAAATTTTACGTCAACATGAAGACAATGAATTGGTTTGGTTGTCCCTCATTCATACTTTTGAGGTCGATAAATTTAGCACCAGTGAAACACTGGCGTCTATGTAATTGACTAGTTCCCTCCCCACAAATTTCAGGTCTTGTTCCTTTAGTAGAAAGGATTATTATTGGTTGGTTGGTTGGTTGGTTGGCACTCCGTCGAGGGTTCCAGTTGATCCGATCAACGGAACAGCCTGCTTGTGAAATTAACGTGCAAGTGGCTGAGCACTCCACAGACATGTGTACCCTTAACGTAATTCTCGGGGATATTCAGCGTGACACAGTGTGACAAGACTGACCCTTTGAATTACAGGCACAACAGAAACAGGAAGGAAGAGTGAGAGAAAGTTGTGGTGAAAGAGTACAGCAGGATTCACCACCATCTCCTGCCGGAGCCTCGTGGAGCTTTAGGTGTTTTCGCTCAATAAACACTCACAACGCCCAGTATGGGAATCGAAACCGCGATCCTATGACCGCGAGTCCGCTGCCCTAACCAGTGGGCCATTGCGCCTCCACTGTTGTTATTATTATTATTATTATTATTATTATTATTAATTTTGTTCATCATGTACATGTGTATTCATTATTACTTTATTTATTTTATTCAATTTTAGAAAAATTGAAGTATATCATTGACAATTCCAGAGTGTAATAAACTTATTTTGTGTCTGACTTTTGGCCTACCCTGTACAATAAAATAAATAATATTATCACTTTCAAATATCCCATTAGATATTCCTTATTTCTTTAATTAGGCTGGAACTTATAACCATGGTGTGTCTTGTTGGATGCCATAAAAACTATCTTCTGTTTCTTTATTGTTCTTTTGGAAGAAGTTCACCAAGATGTCATCACAGAATAATGTAATAACCAAATATATTCTTTTCTACTCTAGGCACAAGTCGATTAGATCAACCCCAGTATGCAACTGGTACTTAATTTACCAACCCCGAAAAGATGAAAGGCAAAGTCAACCTCAGCGGAATTTAACTCAGAATGTACAGACAGACAAAATATCACTAAGCATTTCGCCCAGCATTCTAATGTTCTGCCAGCTTGCCATCTTAAAAATGATCAAATATATTATCACTTTGAAATATCCCAGAAGATATTTCTGTCAAGATAGAACTTACAATCATGTTATTTGTAGTTAGACACCATTAAGAACTGTCTCTTACTTCTTCATTGTTCTTTGGGAAGAAATTCATGACTTCATCCTCAAATTTGTGCACTTTCAGGATTCTAAGAAGCTAGTCATGTGGATGGTTTCCAGGAAGATTTCACCCAATATTTTGTAATACAACACACTTACATTTTTGGTAAAAATATAATCTTTTTAAAAATCAATGATGAAAATTTACCTCAGTTTCAGGAAATGTATTCTTCACATTATGGTAAAGACTGAAATATATCATGTTGAAGATTCCATGTCGGCCTAAAGTTGATGTTAATCCTTTATTCAATCCATTCCGACCAAATCCATGTTCTTTGAATATTTCTCTGGCAGTAGCAACAGTACTCTTTTGCTGTTCAGGTTTTTAAAAAATGGATAATTATAATTATAAGTTAAAAGTTTATAATTATTTAAATAATTAATTTAACTGATATAATTAGTATTTGTATGTTTTACTAGGTAATTGAGACATCTGAAAATAAGTCCGTTTATAACACTGTTCAAATGTAAATATGGCGGTGGGGTGGGTACAGTATTCAGAACCATATTGGAGTGGGTGGTCATTTTATTGAATTTCACTTTTTGTTGTTGTTGG
Source organism: Octopus bimaculoides (assembly GCF_001194135.2). Taxonomy (NCBI): domain Eukaryota; kingdom Metazoa; phylum Mollusca; class Cephalopoda; order Octopoda; family Octopodidae; genus Octopus; species Octopus bimaculoides. The sequence goes on along the minus strand of NC_068996.1, from coordinate 23,753,849 downwards.
CTGTAGTTTATTTTTTTAAGCATAGTGGGGGAAAGAATGATAGTTAAGTCAATGCTATCATTAGTGAAGAAGGGAGTGTTAGTCATAAGCTCTTCTTCTTGGTTGTGCTGTTTCAAAAAAATCCCATGACTCTTTCACCATCCAATTCCATAATTATGAATTTGAATTGAGAGCTTGAGTCATCGTGAATCTTTCATTAGCTGGTTACACAACCATGGATGTGTCACAGTTACTCTCTTGATAGAGCTTGTTGATACTGACCGTTGATCTTCTAAGATTCCTCTGCTCAGCATCAATGTTGGCTCAGTTGAGCTCTTCTGCTACCTCTTCACAATCCACCATGCTGCAGTCCCATGACTTCATCGTATCCCGGCAAGGTGACTGAATGGTTGCTATGCTCTGCCAAAAAGCAGCCTGTAACTATGCAGGGTATGGTTGTCACTCAGTAAAGTATTTTCAAAATGCCTGCATACCCAAATTAAAAAGCTAACTAGAAATGTGGTGATTAAAACTCCGGTAGATCAGTCATAGAATCATTAGAGGATCAGACAAAATACCAGAATAGATGCCTTGTGATATTTGATTTGGTTCTTTGCACATGGTCTGCTTAGGTGGTACATTTAATCCGTCACCTCGATTAACTGCTATTGCCAGGCATCTTAGGTACCTTTAGCAGAATCTTCTCCATAACAAACACACAGGCCAGGTATCCAATTTAAGAATACGTTCCCTCCCTCAAACCAATTTCAGAGGCCCTAGTAGTGTCATGAATACTGCCTTCTCTCCTGATGAATAGATTTTTTTTTTTTTAATATAATTGACATCTAATCCATGAGCAAAAGTCTTAAAGAGCCAGTTTTAAGTGTTCCTGGGCCATATATGGCTGAAGATTTTGCAGAAGCCAAGAGCAGCAGTACTATTTTCACTCAAGAGTTTTATAGAGAATACAAGTCTATATTCTCCTTTATACTTCTCTTCTTATACCTTGTGTGTATGTTCTGGCACACTTTTACTACCATCTTTATCTCTCTTCTAGCTACTCCCACCCCTATATATTACAGGGAAGCCATATATCTTCTCTACAGCAAGACACCTTTGCCTGTCCAAATATCATACTCCAGCCTTCAACACTTGATATAAAGCCACCTCCCTCTCTCTCAAACACTCATTCAGTCGAAGGGGTTTTTACTTTTTTTTTTTTTAATATTTTGTCATGCAAGTAATTTGGTGACCTGACTAGTGCCGAGGTTACAAAAGAAGCTCCCGGTACAATCTGTAAAGTGGTTCTGTTAGGGTTAGAATGTTCAGCTACAGAAACCATGCCAAAGTTAACATTGGGGAATGACACAGTTCTGAAGATGGTTAGACATTAAGTGATGATGATAATGATGATGATGATGGCTCACATGCCAGAGATGTAAACAGAACCCTTCCACATTTTAATTCTTTTTTTTTTTTTTTAATGGAATCTCACGTCTTAGGCTATGGAGATTCTGATTCTGAAAAATAATTTTTCAAGAGTCGCAACTTCAAAATTTCCATTCCCCACCCCCTCCATTTCTTCTTTTTTCACTTTTTCTGGAATTTTGGGGGGTTTTTTTGTTGTTTTTTTTTGCGAAATATGTACAAAAATACGGAGATTATGATTCTGAAAAAAAATTGTTTGTGAAATTTCAATTTTTTCCCCAAAAAATTTAATTTAC
>NC_068996.1:23744343-23751614 GCF_001194135.2 Octopus bimaculoides | reverse complement strand
AAGACAATCTCAGTGTTAGACTGGTATTTTATTTTTTCAAACATGATAGGATGAAAGGCAAACCTGACCTAGACAGCAATTTAATACAAAACGAATGCGGCTAAAGAAGTCTCTGCAGGACTTTAAGACTACCAATTTGTAGCTCTTTCATCAGCGAATCGCGATGAATTAAAAATTAATACTAACGATGACAGGGGAGATAATTTAAATAAATTAAAGTATACTAGAGATCTCTGAGCAGGGGGATAATTCAAATCAATAACCACGATAATGGAGACTACTAAGCAAGGGAGATAATTCAAAGGAGAATGATTCAAGGGGAATGATTCAAAAATAAGTTAGATGTTAAATTTTTTTTAATTGTTTCCCCTTTTGGAATACTCTATTTCAAAATAAACCAAAAAGTGACAGAGTCCAGGTTGCTGCTGTATTTTCCACATGAAATACACTGGTTTGAATTCTTATATTGCTGAACATCTTTTTTAAATTTTTTATAATTGGCAGAAAGTTAGAAAAGTGACTCGAGGGCCATAGAACTCATGTTTTCATCGCGTTTATTCTACCAAATCTATATCTCTTGATGAAGAGTGCCAAATTCAATGGAGTAAAGCTTTAAAAGTTAATTATTGTAAAACTGCTGTTTGCTCGTTCCATTGTAAAAAGTTTGTAGCAGTAGCTGTTATTGCTGTTGTTGTTGTGGTGGTGCTAGTGGTAGTGGTGATAGTGTTGGTGATAATGGTGGTGGTTGATGTGATGTGAAAGGAAGAGCTATCATTATAGAGCAACACATAATGACAGCCAGTTTACACCAATGTTAAAGTAACCCAGGTTAAAGCAATTATTACCAGATAAATCAGGATTTCCAGCTGAGTAGTAAAACCCCCTAGTGGTGGTGGTGGTGGGAAGTACATTCACAAGGTGGTAAATGTCATGATGATGCTATAGGGGTCAGGAGAGTCACAGAGTGTTTAGAAAGGTTAAGATTTTATTGTCTAAAATATATAATGTAGGCGCAGACGTGGCTGTGAGGTAAGAAGCTTGCTTCCCAATCATGTGTGGCATCTTCAGTAAGTGCCTTCTACTATAGCCTCAGGTCAACCAGAGCCTTGTGAGTGGATGTGGTAGACAGAAACTGAAAGAAGTCTGTCATATGTGTGTATATATATATATATCATCAGTAAACCATAAATCCAAAAGAGAAGCACACTCTAAGTTACAGAGCAGTAGAGTATTTAGATAAAGATAGTTATGGTTGGTCTATGGGGTTAGCTGGGTTTCACATCCATAAAGCACTCAACAGTACAGTATCTCTCAGACCCTAATAGCTGGTGGCCTATATATATATATTTAATGGGGTGTGGTTGTGTGGTAAGAAGCTTGCTTCCCAACAGCATGGTTCCAGGTGCAGTCTTCTACTATAGTCTTGTGAGTGTGTGTGTGTGTGTGTGTGTGTGTGTACATGCATATATGCTTCACAGTCATGAGTTTCCGGGTTCAATTCCATTACTTGACATCTTAGAAAAGTATCATTATCCTTGGATTAACCTATCTCTTGTAAGCAATAGTAAGTAGACAGAAACTATGTCACAAGTTCATCAAATAGATTGTACCTGTTTCTCAAAGTGTCAGCCTTGTCACACACTCACTGTGTTGCACTGATACTGCCTGAAGGTTAATGTTAACCCTTTTGATATCAACCCACCTGATGCTATTCCTGCTTCTATGACACACACATCCTGTTTTAATGTGATTGAAATTAAAACCTTCCATCAAAATTTCATGTTTATTTATGTTCCAAATACCACCTTAACAATTTATTTTGCTAAATTCTTCGTTATTTTCAAAATTAATTGAAACAAAAGTAGTGTATTACAACAGAAAAGGGTCAAAGTGATCTAAATTAAAACCTTCCATCAAAATTTCATGTGGATTTGTCCCAAGCACCAGCTTAATAATGATGCAGTTTTTTTTTTTTACTAAATTCTTCATTACTCGAAAAATTAATTAAAGCAAAGGCAGGATATTTGTGAAGGTAAGCATAAAAACGGCAGATTTCAGAGAGAAAATGTAAACAATAGGCACAGACATGGCTGTGTGATAAGAAGCTTGCTTCTCAATCACATGATTCTGGGTTCAGTTCCACTGCATGGAACCTTAGGCAAGTGTCTTCTACTCAAGCCTCAGGCCAACCAAAGCCTTGAGAGTGGATTTAGCAGATGGAAACTGTGTGTATGTATGTGTGTGTGCGTGTACCAGTGTTTGTCCCCCACCACTGCTTGACAACCAGTGTTGGGGTGTTTACGTCCCCGATGACTTAGCAGTTCAGCATAAGAGAACAGAATAAGTACCAGGCTTTAAAAAAAGAGACTGGGGGTGCCTTAAAAAAGAGAAGTACTGGGGGTGCTTTGTTTCAACTAAAAATTTTTCAAGGTGGTGCCCCAGCATGGCCACAATCTAATGACTGAAACAAGTAAAAGATATAGGACTAGGTAAGAAGAACAATCCCATACATGGGAATTTGGCAGATACAGTTTCTGTCTACCTAATGTTAAACCACTTTGGTTGATCCAAGGCATTGGCCAGGTGCTACACAGTGGAACTGAAGCCAGAAACATGTTATGACAAAGTGAACTTCTTTACCATACAATCATGTCTTTGTTTATTTGTGAATACACAAAGAATTTATAATAAATTTAACACTCAAAATATATCGGAAATAATCATTACTCAATTAATTTATCTCCTGTTATAACAGATTATCTGTATTTAATTTTGCATTGTGCCATATTGACACAAGATCATATTGATACATTATCATAGAACCACATTTACATATTGGCACAAAACTACCTTACTAAAGTAGTAGATCACATTGATACAATGGTACAATACTACAATGTCACCTGAACACAAGGTTACATTTTCACCTTAGTACTCCGCTACTTTATCTCATTGGCTCAAACCTGCCTTTCTACCTATGCACCAGACCACAATGCCACATTTCCACTAGACTCTACCTGCAACGCCATATATTCTTCAAGAATGATAGTAACTTGGGAAAGGTAACAGATTATGGTCTATGACTTCTGAAGGTCCTGACAGACCAGAAAAACATTCAGTGTGGTTGACACTGTTGCTGTGTATCTCCAGGTCAACCTTGATCAAAAGCACTCCAGTCATGATCATCTGGTCTTTTAGTAAATCATGAACTTCACTGTCAACGTGTTCTGTTTAATTAAAACAGTTGGTTGTGATTCAACCAAGGAGACTTGGCTGCCATTCCTAACAAATCAAGTAACTACAACCATTGAAGTCATGTAGGTGGTGTTCATCTTGAATGTGTGATCAATGCAGTTGCTGTTCTTTTGAAATTGACTCCAATATATAACTGGTAGTTACAGCATTAACTCCAGCTGGATTAATAACAAAGCTGTCGCTCTTGTAGGCTTTGGAAATAGAACACAGAAAGACAAAACTAACTATTCAACATGGCACTTTAGTGTTCCTATTATTTGCTGATGTACACACAACTAAATAAATTATTCAACCTTCTTCCACATGGAAGATATGCTCTAACATATCTTCACTGCCATCATCCTTCCCTTTCAACTGGGGTAACCATACATCTCCTGTATTTGTTCCTGTTTCTCTTTCATATGTTAACATCTCATCACTTGGCACAAAGCCACTGCCCTCAATACTGCACCACAACCACCACACTGTGAAGGGGGTTTGTCTTGCAAGTTACTTGGTGATCTCACTAGTGTTGGTGCCCTGTAAAAAGCACCCAGTATACTTTGTAAAGTGGTTGGCATTCGGAAAGGCATCCACCCATAGTAACCATACAAGAGCTGACACTGGAGCTTGATGCAGTCCTCTAATTCATGCAGCTCCAGTTGAACAGCCCAACCCATGCCAGTATGGAAAATGGATGTTGATGATGATGATGATGATGATAACGATAGTGATGATTATCATATATACACTTACTTACCCCCTTTATGTTGTCCCTTTCAGCCTGTAATTTAACTTTGACCACTTCAAAGGGATTGATAATAACAGCTTCAGTGAGACCTGAAAATAGTCCTGCTAGAGTCAAAACCTAGAAAGATAGAGAAAGATGGCAAGGAAGAATTAGGAATATAACAATGATGTCATAAGAAAACAAACTGCTGTGGTCAATTAGCTAAATTTATATAAAATTACAGGGGAAAAACAATTGTTCTAAAAGTAATATTAGGACGTATATTCATTTATATTTTCACCTGTTTCATTGACTTCATGGATTTCAGACAATGAGGAAATTTCTATGAGGGGCAGCCGACCTGGTGAAAATAGTACCAAATTTTTAAACTGTGTCCTACAGTCTTATAAAAGGATATATTTGTCTGTATTGTTCAGACTAAAACATCATCATACTATGCTCTGCTTAATATTGAGCAGCTTTAACAAGAGCCCTTGCAATCACTCACAAAGACAGCATCTTGTCTAAGGAGGTATCAAAAAGTTCCCAGACTAGTTCTGTAGAGCACCAACAGATGGCAGCACATGTTTGTGTGCACAGTGAGAGCTAGCAGTGACCTTCATGGGGCAGTGTACCGAGTGACATTGTGGTGTTTACTTTGCAAGTTGTGAAATTTGTGTTTTTGTGATCATGTATATGTTATAGTCTGCAATTTTGTCATAGACAGAAATAAAGAGCCAACATGAAATTTTGTGTTAAACTTGGGAAGTCTGCTACAAAGACATTGAGCATGCTTCAGCAAGCTTACAGCGATGAGGTAATGGATTGTATGCAAGATTTGAGTGGCATGGAGACTTGAAAAGCAGAAGAACATCTCTGGAAGACAATGAACAATCTGGAAGACCTGTCTCAAGCATCACACCTGGAAATGTGGAGAAAGTTCATCTGCTTGTGCATGAGGATCGTTGGAGGACAATCAATGACATTGCTGATATTGGTTTGTCATATGGGTCCATGCAGGTAATCCTAACATCTGGGTTCTTCACAACGACAATGCACCCTGTCAGTAAGCTCTCCTCACTTGTGCGTTTCTCCCCCAAAACAACATGGTGTCACTTCTGTACTCATCCTATTCACCAGATTTAGCACCTGATGAAAATGCAACTCAAAGGTCGATGTTTTAACACCATTGTTGAGCTCAAGAGCAAATTGCAAAAGGTCCTCAACTCATTCACAGAAAACAACTCCCAGGCCAGATTCCAAAAGTGGCAGGAATACTGGGACCAGTATATTGCTGTGCAATGTGACTATTTTCAAGATGATGATGTTAAAACATAGGTAAGTAATTTTTTATTAAACATAACTAGTTCAGGAAACTTTTGATACCACCTCATACACCTGAGAAACTGGGAAACTGGCTCTGTACTCCTTACAAAGTGTTGTGGACTAATCTTACCATGCTTGCATGGGTCAGACAGAATTTGCTGTCTGAATGCATCTGGATGCCCTCCCTGTCACTAACCCTCACCTGTTTTCAAGTAAGGTAGTATTCCAATCATCAGATATGTTTTCACAAAAGACTGGGAATGAAGAACACTGCTCACATAACTGATGCTCATTTGCAACTATTACGTAAAATTAAGGCAAGGAGACAGTAACACACATACACACACACTCACACATACACACTCATATATATTCTCATATATGCACTTTCAGTTTCCATCTACCAAATTCAATCATAAGACACTTGCCCAAAGTGCCATGCAGTGGGATTGAACCCAAGACCAAGTAGTTTGGAAGCAAACTCCTCTAACACACAGCTACACCTTCTTGATAATTGGTATTAGTTTATTTACATCCCCAGAGCTTAGAGGTCCAGCAAAAAAGATAGAGGCCAATGGAAAAGCTAACAGACTTAAAACAAGTAAAAGAACAAAATAAGAATGAAATAAAATTTAAAACACTTTTATAAACATCTATTTTTTTTCTATATTTTACTTGTCTCTGTGGCTCCAGCCTGGTACACATCCTATCAGTCTCTTTTGCCAAACCGCCAGGTTACAGAGACATAAACACCATCAATACCAGTTTTCAAGTGATGGTGGAAGACAAACACACACACACACATGCCATGAAAAATCCAATTCTTCACACTCCACAGATCCAGTTACTTTTGCCAAATGTTCTTCCTCAAATGCTTCAAAATGTCATTGATAGTCCTCTGACGATCCTCAATCACAACCTGATGAATTTTCTCCACATTTCCAAAGGGTCTTTTAGATTGTTCATCATCTTCAAGGGGCATTCTTTTGTTTTTTAAGCGCCCATGCCACTCAAAATATTGCATACGACCCATTGCCTTATTGTAAGCTTGCCGAAGCATGCTCAATGTCTCTGTAGAAGAATTCTCATGTTTAACACAAAATTTTTAACACATACACATATAACAGGCTTCTTTCAGTTCCCATTTGCCAAATCCACTCACAAGGCTCTGGTCAGCCCATGGCTATAGTAGAAGACACTTGCCTAAGGTGCCACACAAGGGAAGTGAACCTGGAAATATGTGTCTGGGAAGCAAATATCTAACCACATAGCCATACCTGCACCCAAGACATTATTATAAACATTACTAATTAAAACCACCTCTGTTTTATTTGACTGGTACTTAATTGTCTGTTATCAACTTCAGAAGGATTAAAAGCCAAGGAGCCAAAGTCAACCTTGATGAGACTTGGACTCAAGTCTTTAAGGCACATAACTAAATACATCTATTTCTGTCCCTCTACTCATCTCATTTGGAACAAAGCCATCTCCCTCATTACTACTCCCTCCCTCAGTTGAGTGTGGTCTTGCCTTTCAAGTTACTTGGTAACTTCACTGCTGTTGGTGCCACAAGAAAAGCACCTGGTTTATCATCATCATCATCATTTAACGTCTGTTTTCCATGCTAGCATGGGTTGGACGATTTGACTGAGGACTGGTGAAACCAAATAGCTGCACCAGGCTCCAATCTGATTTGGCAGAGTTTCTACAGCTGGATGCCCTTCCTAACGCCAACCACTCAGAGAGTGTAGTGGGTGCTTTTACATGCCATGGGCACGAAGGCCAGTCAGGCGGTACTGGCAATGGCCACACTCAAATGGTGTTTTTTTACGTGCTACCTGCACAGAAGCCAGTCCAGTGGCACTGGCAACGACCTTGCTTGAATGTTTTTTCACATGCCAGTAAGGCGACACTGGTAATGATCACGTTCAAATGGTGCTTTTTACGCTCAAATGGTGTTTTTTATTCTGTAAAATAGTTG
>NC_068996.1:23734566-23743740 GCF_001194135.2 Octopus bimaculoides | reverse complement strand
CACCACCATTACTATTACTTCTTCAACAAGTGAGGAGGAGGAGAAGATTGGGAGGAGGGGGAGGAGGAGGGGGAGGGGAGGAGGACTAATTATAGAAATTAAACAATTATTTAACATATTTTCTCTTTCTCTAGTTTGTTTTGTATTTTTATTGGAATCACATACATATCTATGTGTATAGGTATATATGTACATACATACACAAATATGTACATGTGTGTGTATATAAGCATATATACAAAGTGCATGCATGGCTGCATGGTAAAGAAGGTGCCACACAGTGGGACTAAACCCAACTATGTGGATTCAGGTTCAGTCCCACGTCATGGTATTTTGGTTAAGTGTTTTTTCTACTATAGCCGTAGGTCAACTAAAGCCTTGTGAGTAGATTTGGTAGATGGAAACTAAAAGAAGCCTACCATGCACATATATGTAGGTATATGTGTGCATGTGTGTGTACATGTATGCATGTGTGTACATGTATGCATGTGTGTGTGTGCATTTGTGCATGTGTTTTTGAGCATGTATGTGTGTGTGTGTGTGTTCCTTTGTGCCTCTTCGTCTTGACATCACATGATTGTTGTAAACAAGTGACACCCTCATGTGAGTGGTGTCATTTTTTTTCCAGTCTTTCATTAAAATAATGCAATCACGAGGAAATACTGCCAGGTGAGGATTGATGACACAAAGAGCATCTGGCCATAGATAAATCTGCCTCATTTCCATCTGACCTAAACAAGCATCAATGATGCAGTACAGGCATAGCTGTGTGGTTAAGAAGTTCACTGCATACCCACAGACATCAGGGTTCAATCCACTACATTGCAGCTTGGACAAGCATCTTCTACTATAGTTCTGAGTTGGCTAATGCCTTCTGGATGGAATTACGATAGATATAAATTATGTGGAAGCTGCCACATATACATGTGCTTGTGCACACACATATACATGCATGAACACAAATGCAGACACACACACCATGCATGCAAGTCTATAATGGTCATCATCATCATCCTCATTTTACATTAGTTTTCCTTGCTGACGTGGACTGGATTCCATGCAAGTATGGATTGGAATGGATTTACGGTCCCAGTATTCTTTACTGGGAGCTGTTGGTTCTGAAGATGGGTACTGTCAAGCCCTTCCTATCCACAACCACTTTATAGAGTATTCTGGGTGAATTTCTTTGTGGTAGAATTGAATGAGCCTCACTACCCAACACTTTCTCTAATCATTTGCCAACCACTTTACTGTGTGTACTGGATGCACTTTCTCGTGTGTCCAGAGAGGCTAAATAGCTCTTGACAAAACAGGACTAAATTGACCTCACTACCCAGTTCTGTTTCTGATCATTTGCTGACCACTTTACATTATGTACTGAGGATATTTTCTGAGGCACCATCACTAGGAAGGTAACCTTCCTCCCCAATCACCTGTAGAAGGAGTGTGACAGGTTCTGTTGCGGTACAAGTGGGCTGTCTTGTACTCAGTACACATAAGGAGTACTAATAATCTAAGGTGTGAAGACCAAGGAGAGGAATATGATAGATAGCAATGATGGTAGAAAGGCTAGAAAATGGGGGAGGAATGTCGCCAAGGGTCTCGGTCACTAGTCATTGCCTCTATGAAGATCATGCTTCACTACCTCATCCAATGTCTTCCTGGGTCTACCTCTATCATAGGTTCCCTACACAGTTAGAGATTGACACTTCTTTACTCGGCTGTCCTCATTCACATGCATCACATGACCATACCAGTACAGTCATCCTCTTGCACACCACATCTGATGCCTCTTATGCCTAACTTTTCTCTCAAGATGCTTACACTCTGTCGAACATGTACACTGATATTGCCCATCCAGTGAAGCATACTGGCTTCATTTATTTCAAGCCTACACATGTGTTCAGCTGACACAGCCCATGTTTCGCTGCCATGCAGCATAGCTGTTCGCACACAAGCATCAAACAATCTTTCACTCTGAGAGAGCAGCCCTTTGTTGCCAACAGGGGTACAAGCTCTCTGAACATTGTCCAGCCTAATCTTATTCCCACAGCTACGCTCTCGGAGTATCCACTTCCACTACTTACTTGGTCACCTAGATAACAGAAACCCCCTGGCAGTTAATGGAGTCTATTTTCTGCACATTTTCAGTGTTTATTGAACCTGTGCACCTTCCACACACAAAAGCTAGTTTCCCTGTTGACCTTCCTCTTATATTGCTGCATCTTTTATACGCCCAAAGCTTACACTGGGTGCATCTTATGGAGTTTCTACCTATGCCTTTTCTATATATCGAGCAATGCCATTTACGTGCAGGGATTTGTGATTTGTCAGCCTTCCTACTTACTAAGACTTTGGTTTTTGCTAGTTTAACTCTAAGGCCCTTTGATTCTAGACCTTGCTTCCATGTCTGGAATTTTTTTCTCTAGTTCTGTTAGTGATTCAGCTATAAGAGCAAGATCATCAGCATAGAGGAGCTCCCATTAAAGCCAAAAAGGCAAATTTATAAATTTATAATTAATGCTTGCTGGTCACATATTATTATTGTTATTATTTATTAATAATAATAATAGTATCTTTATTCATTTATGTATAATTATACACTGATATCGTTTGAATTTGGCTCTGGTCTTTCAACAATTTTGAGAGGTATGATGAAACAAGCATAAATTTAACCCCTGGTTAACAACAAGACCTACTGATGAGAACTAAGGGAAATATCTCAAAGTTCGAAATCACATGATATAGGGATATCTGTGATCCTCATTTGTGACTTTCAGCTGCAATGGTAAGTTAAATTTTGCTCGTCCCTCAATTTTTGTTAATCTGTTGTATTTTCAATGAAATGGTGGCTTATTTGAGTAGTTTCTGACTCTTATTTCTAGCAACTCTGGTACTTCATGTACCCTCAATTATAATTAATAATTATATATGTATATATATGTAGAGAGAGAGAGAGGGAAAGAGAGAGAAATATATACATATATATATATATATATATATATATATATACACACACACACACACACACACACACACACAGGGTGCAGTGAATAAACTGTTGTCTAAATTACACCAGAATGAAAGTAACACTGACATCTTGTTTTAACAGATATATTTACCAAAATTACATGAAAATATCTTGAAATACTAAAGAGTAAATTTATTCTATAAAATCGCCATTGGCTTCAACCACGGCCTTCAGATGACTTCAGAACCTTCTGCAACTCTTCTGGATGGTCTCCTTGTTTAAGTTGTTGAATGTTGCCATAATCCTTGTCTTCAGTTCATCATTGGTGTTGCAAGGAGTTTTGTTGGTCTCCCGCTTAACTGTGCCCACACATAATCAAGGGGATTGCAATCTGGGGAGTTGGGTGGCCAGATGTTAAGGCAATGTGGTTGCAGAAATTGTCTGGCATGGTGTAGAGTCCTGTTGCCAGACATAGGGTCTTCCAGCAGCCACCCTCTTGACCCAGGGCAGCACTACCTCCTCCAGGCATTTGATGTAGGCCTCTATGGTGAGTCTGAGGCCATGTGGGAAGATGAACAGAGGCATAACATCGCCATCACTAGTGATCACTAGTGATCACTCCAAACATCATAATGTTGGATATTTGATTTTTATTATTCTCAGTACATCCTCAGATTGACATCCAAAGCTTCTGAAATGTTTGTATTGGAGCTTCCGACATGAATGCCAAGCAGTTCAGCATGTCATTTCCAAATTTACGACAGAGTGAATTGCATCAGAATGCTGTTTTTCTCACAGATGGTGGCCAACTGACCCTACTATACTGTGTAGATGACAAAATCAAAAACAATGTACATGTGCAAAATTAAAAATGTAAAATGGAAGCACAGTTCTATATTTAAGAGATGAAAAATTATGAACATTATTTACATTATTTACAATTGACGGATCCTCATCTTGTTTGTTGTTAATTTACCTATCGCACCCTGTGTAAAGACCGTTCAGTTTTTTTTCTCCATGTTTTTCTCCTTGTTTTCTCCGTATTCTTTCTGTTGAAGAGTGTAGCTCGAAACATTAAAGACTTTCTGTATTCCCGAGCATCAAACTAATACATCCTTTTGTTGTTTACACCACCTGTCATCGTCTGTTGTTTTTTTCGTAAATTCTCCCATATATATATATATATATATATATATATATATATGTATATATATGAAACATAAATAGATGGACAGATGGATGGATGGGGAGAGAGAAAGACAGACAGACAGACAAAAGAACTGAAATATATTTAGATACAACATAGCCCTATTGTGGGTTAAATATAACAATAGAAAGAATGTAAAAACATTCTTTCTATATTGCTAATGAACAGAAGAAAGAGGGAAGGCATCTCCTCATAGATTATTTCATGGTTTGAGGAATGGTCAACAAATCATGAAACAGTCTATCAATAGTATAGAAAAATGTGCATATATTCTTTCTTAACTCACAGTGTGTTTTTATAATATTGAAATACATGCATACACATATTATGCAGGAAATGTTTAAGGTGAAGAACTGGTAGAAACATTAGAATGCCAGATGAAATGCTCAACAGCATTTCTGAGTTCAACTTTGCTTTTCATCCTTTTGGTGTCAATAAAAGAAGTACCAGTTGAGTACTAGGAGCAATGTAATCAATTTACTCCTTCCCTTGCACTTGCTGGTCTTGTGCCAAAATCTGAAGCTATTATACAGAATGCATCAGGTCTTTTGAGGACACCTCTTTCAAAGGCTCTAACTTGATTTTTTCACCTTACTTTTCAAATTAACGTTGGATATCAGGTTGACTCAGCAAATGAAAAGGCACACTGTAAACATTGCCTTAAAAGCACAGTATAGCAATAAAAAGAGAGCTCACTTCCTGAAAGTTGCCCAATCTTTCATTATCAAAGTTTGAAAGGAGCTAGAATCTGCTGATGGGGATCCAACATCAGCAACTAAATGCAAAACGCATGCGTGGGAGCCTAATACCATCGGGACACATTACTTTGTACAAAAAGTCCAAGAAACAATTGATAAAAAAAAACAGTAAGTCAATCAGAACCATGCAAAGGACCTCAAGGTTTCAGAATGCACCATCAGAAGAGTTGTGTATGAGGAACTCTGGTACAAATCATATGTGAAACAGATGGGTTAGTCTATGTCGGATGTGACAAGACAGAATTGTTTGATCCATGCTAAGTGCTCACTAAACATGCTAAAATACCAAGAGGCTGTAATGTTTTCATTTTTCTCTGATGTAAAAAACTTTGATCCAGACCAATAAGTAAATCAAGGGAACAACAGATGGCTATGCAGAGACCTGAATGAGGTTCCAATGGTCATGCATACTAAGTTCCCAGCAACTGTGATGGTTCTGGTAACCATCGGCGATAAGGAAAATGTCATACCTCCTCACTTTTTACGCAGAGCTTAAGAATCAATACCACTGGCTAAATAAAAGGTGCTGGAGAAAGTTGTGAGGCCCCAGATAGACAGAGTATGCAACAGAAGACCATATGTCTTCTAACAAGACTGCACTGTCTCATAAGGCTAGGACAATCCAAGCATGGATGTGTGCCAATCTCCATAATCTCTCAGACACATGGCCTCGCCAGACCTCAATCCACTGATCTTTTACATGTGGGGCATAGTCAAGAAAGAGGTCAATCAACATCCTCATAATACCATCCAATCTCTCAAATTTTGCTATAACCAACAATATGTCCAAAATCGATAAAGATCAACTGATTTGGACATATCAACACTTCTGACCCCATATTGAAACATCCATTGACGGTAATGGATAAATAGTAAGTAAGATAAAAGGATTCTCAAGATTACTTGTGCCAGTTTGTTTTCAATAACAACTGTTCATTGATGAGCTATGCATTTGTTTCTAAATTCATACAAATGACCTCAAAAAACAGAAGCAAATAGACATTGCAGTTTCCTTCTACCAATTTCACTCACAAGGTGCTGATCAGCCTGAAACTACAATGCAAGACTGGTTCAAAATGCCATGCAATGAGATGGAACTCAAGATCTGAATCTACACTGAATCCACATGGCCATGTCTGTGATTTGTCATGGTCTGGGAAACGAGATGTGGTAAGGGAACATGGTAGGAGAAATGAATAGAACGAGTGGGACCTGAGTGAAGATGAAAGATATGGTGGAGGTAGTGGAAAGGGTGGTATGAGAGAGGGTATGAAGCTGCTGGAAGAGAGGAGACCAATACAGAAGCAACAGAAGAGGAATTTATAATTATTTTGAAATGGCTGAGGAGTAAGTGTGTCTGGGTGCAGAGAAAATGCAGTCAACTGGTGAAGCAGAGAAGAAACAAGTTTGTGAAGCAAATGTTGGCATAGTAGTGTTTTGATGAATGAATCTTTGCCGCTCACCCAGCCAACCAGTCTGCCAGCCAATCAACCAATCTGCCAGCCAGCCAGCCAGCCAGCCAGCTAGATGGTTTCTATCAGAAGTGTACAGTCCAGAAACAATGATATAGCTGCAGTGGATTTGAACTTACAATCTATGTATTACACTCTATCAACTTGGCCATATTGCATTTTACTGAGCCCTTTTTTTTTTTTTTTACATTCATATATCTTTTTTTCAGTTTCACTTAGGTGACATGAGGTGAGGTGGGTGGTGGTGAGGACTTACCCTTCGTTTCTAGAAATTTTTTTGAAACAGTCATACAAGGAGGTGTATCTGTTTGGATCATCTGGTCCTCTTTGAATTTGAAACCTTGTTTTGATTAAATCGAGTGGGTGCATCAAAGACACTTCCACAAGACCTGAAGAAAAAAGAAAGAAGAAAAAGGATGTCAAAAAAAAAAACGAAAGTCATCATCAATTAATAAATAAATATGCATGAAATATTGGTCATCATCATCATCAACATCAGCATTTATCCATTTATTTAGCTATTTGCAAACAGGCAAATAAACTCAAAACATGAGTATATATCATCATCATTGTTTAACGTCTGCTTTTCATGCTGTCATGGGTTGGGCAGATTGACTGAAAACTGGTAAGCTGGGGAGCTGCACTAGGTTCCAATCTGATCTGGCAAGGTTTCTACATCTGGATGCCCTTCCTAATGCCAACCTCTCTGAGAGTGTAGTTTTTTACATGCCACCAGCACGGGAGCCAGTCAGGGGGCACTGGCATCAACTACATTCGGATGGTGCTTTTTACATGCCACCGGCATGGAAGCCAGTCAGGGCACAGAAGAAGTAACAATGTGACTCAAGGGCCGAGAGTTTCGAACATTGGCACTTATTAAAGTTTGATAAGTAGCAATATGTGAAATACCAAAATTAACTCTGCTTTTCATCCTTTACAGAGGAGCAATAAAATTAGTACCAGTTGAGTACTGGGGGTCAATGTAACCAACTAGCCCCCTCCCCTAAAATTTCAGGCCTTGTGCCTATCGTAGAAAGGATTATTATAATTATTATAGATTTGATTCAGGTTCATTTGTTATTCCTGGTAGAATTTATGTAAGTGGTGGGTTACTGCCTGTAACCTTAGGTATCTACAATCTTTCAATAGTCTTTCAAGTGCTTAAGACCCTCCTGATAAATTTTCCTGTCCCTAAGAGGCAGACTTTCTGTAGAAGCTTTACAAGGCATTCTATTCTAATCTCCTTCAACCATTTGTCAATGTCTTTGCTTACAGTTCCCAATGCACCAATTATTATAGGTACAACCTTTACAATTTTCATATTCTGAATTCTTGCAATTTTAAATTTTAAGGGATTGTATTTTTTTTCGTCTTGTTTCATAATGATCCTGGAATTATTATTGTTGTTATTATTATTATTATTATTGTGTGTGTGTGTGTGTGTTTATGTATATATGTATGTATTGTGCAGGTAGGCAGTAGGTTGGTAGGTATGTAGGTATGCATGCATGTATATATGTGTAGCACCCTCTATCTGTCTATATATTTATCTATCTATAATAGATATTTCACACTGAGGCTGAAATTGCACGCAAAATGAAAATGTTACACCTTCCGTTACATTTCAAATTAACTCTGCAAACTAAAACAAGAATTACTGTAGTTACCTCCCTTACATTTATTTTCACACGAAATAATCGTTTGTATCAAATCAAGTCTTTTCAAACAGGCCTATGACAGATGGCATCCAACCATAACCATCATCAATTTTCTCTGTCAAGAAATATATTGTCCCATGCGTCTTTTCTTCTTTTTGCAAGAGTGTGTTGTAATCTGAGTAGGCTACTGGATGAAGCCAGGTCAAATTACATAAAAACTCATAAAAACACATCCATGCTAAGTAAAAATGAGATTTATATAATAAATCACTATTTCTTCCTGAATGAACGATTTCAGATCTGATTTGAAAGTAAGCGCTATTTCTTTCACAGGTGAATGATTCTCCCCACTACTACCTTAATGTAAGATTCCCTTACAGTTGTTTACACTTCCTATTTGTAATGCCTTCATGTTCTAGCATTTAAATAACTGATAGACTGACTGACTGAATTAATGAACAAATAAAAACTTTATACTCAATAAGGTCTAACTACAGGTAAAGAAAAGTCTTGGACAGGAACTGACAACTTGGAATATGGTACATGAGAATTAAAAGACAGACCTCAATGACACAACAGTACTAAAGATAATAATCAACATTATGCCTATACTGACATGGGCATAAGGCCAGAAATTGGTGGTGGAGGAGTTAATCAATTATATTACCCTTAGTATTCGACTCATACTTTATGTCACTGACCCCAAATGGATTAAAGGTAAAACTGAAATTGGTCTGGTTTGAACTCAAAACATAAAGAGATGGAAGAATTACCAAATGGCACTTTTGTCAGATGCTCTAACAATTCTACCAGTTCACCACCAAAGTGTTAACAATCCTTTCTATTATAGGCACAAGGCTTGAAATTGTAGGAGAGGGGCTAGTCAATTGCATCAACCCCAAAAGGATGAAAGGCAAAGTTGAACTTGGCATGCATAAGGCTTTGGTTGGCCCTGAGTTATAGCAGAAGTGACTTGCCTAAGGTACTGCACAAAGGGACTGAAATCCAAAACTACATTGGGAAGCAATCTTTCCACCCACACACATACATTTATACCTATATCTAATAAAAAAAATATGTTGTGAAATAGAACCACCAAACACCCCCC
>NC_068996.1:23730471-23734071 GCF_001194135.2 Octopus bimaculoides | reverse complement strand
TATATATATATATATATGTTGGTGGTCCACACTATAGAAAAGATGAAGGTGGAAATTCCATACGATATATTTAGTGCAAGCTATAGACACATAAGAAGTGCAATGGAATTACAGGAAGGTTAATGAAGAAAGTAGACTTTGTGTGTGGCAGATGTGCAGGGACCATAAATATTGACCCTTTAACATCCAAATTATACAGTCAAGTGTATCATCATCATCATCTGTCTGTCTTCCATACTGGCATGGGTTCAATGGTTTGACAGGAGCCAGCCAGGTAGAAGACTGCACCAGACTTCTGTGTCTGTTTTGGCATGGGTTTTACGGCTAGATGCCTTTCCTAACCATGGTTTTTATGGCTGAATGCTCTTCCTAACCAACCACCCCAAAGAGTGGACTGCATGCTTTTTATGTAGCACCAGTACAGCTGAGGTCAGTTTTGGCATGGTCTTTACAGCTAGATGCCCTTCCAAATGCCAACCACTTTACAGTGTGGACTGGATGCTTTTTATGTGGTACCAGGACTGGCAGGGTTACCAAGTAACTTGCAAGACAAAGAATTTTGAGAGGGAAAGGGGCATTAGATGAGGTAATCTTGTGCCAGATGATGAAAGGTTAGAATGTGACAGAGAGGCAAAAACAGGTATCTTGCTTAAGGCGGCGAAGTGGCAGAAACGTTAGCATGCCGTGCGAAATGCTTAGCAGTATTTCATCTGTCCTTACATGCTGAGTTCAAATTCCGCCAAGGTCAACTTTGCCTTTCATCCTTTCGGGGTCGATAAATTAAGTACCAGTTACGCACTGGGATCGATGTAATTGACCCAATCCCTTTCTCTGTCCTTGTTTGTTCCCTCTATGTTTAGCCCATTGTGGGCAATAAAGAAATAAAAAACAGGTATCTTGCTATAGAGGAATACTTATTCACATTGTTTTGAATTAATCACATATTATCTTATAGCTTCAAGATTTTGATGATATGATTGTTTAATTTTAGAATGATATTGTAAAGTAGGTATGAGAGATCAGATCTGACTTACATGGACATAAAAATTTAGGGCTTGATATGGTGGGATTAAATGCTAAAGGGTTAAGAACACACAGGAAATAGCTTTCTCCAAATGCCCAGGTGGATCCTTAGTAGTTGTAGATAGTTTCTGTTACCTAGATGACAAAATTAGCAGTGAAGGAGATTGATTTGAAATTGTAGCTGATAGAAAAAGAACCGGCTGAGGAAAGTTGAGAGAGCAATTACCACTGTTGGTAACAAAAGGCCTCACATTCAGAGTGAAAGGCATACCGTATGATACTTGTGTATGAACAGCTTTACTACATGGTAGTGAAACATGGGCTGTGGCTAATGAGGATATGCGAAGGCTTGAAAAAAAATGAAGTTAGCTTGCTCTGCTGGATATGCAATGTTGGTATGCATGTTGGTTTGCATGGTGTGCAAAGTGTAAATGTGCTGAGAGAAAACTTTGGCATAAAAAGCATCAGCTGTAGTATGCTGGAGAGAAGACTGCACTGGTATGGTCATGTGATGCATACAGATGAAGACAGTTGTATAAAGTAGAGCTAATTACTAAATGTGGATGGAACCTGTAGAAGAGGAAGGCCTAGGAAGACATGGTATGAAGTGGTGGAAAATGATTTTCAGATGCTGAGCTTTACAAAGATGACAAAAGATTGAGATGACTGGTAATTTCCTGTGCTTGAGAAGATCTGTCCATTGACATAATTGAGGCTCTAACCTCTATATAACCTCTGTCCCTGACAAATCTCTTCCTAACACCCCTCCCTTCAACTCACCTTCCTAACACCCCATCCTTTCACCCATTTTCACCACTCATTGCATCCCCTCCTCACTACCTTCCACTCTCTTTTTGTATTCTTGTGAACTTACTTGCTCACTTACACCATCCAATCCTTCACTTATATTCTCCTCCCTGTATGAGGTGGTATCCAAGACTAGTAATGTCTAATAAAAAATAACTTATTTGCCAAAGTTTTAACATCACCTCCTTCGAAATAGTCACCTTGTGCAGCAATATACTGGTTCCAGCGTTCCTGCCACTTTTTTAGGAAGCTTAGTCTGGAAGTTGTTTTCTGTAAGCAGGTTGAAGACCTTCTGCAATTCACATTTGATCTTGACAACAGTGTTAAACCAGCAACCTTTGAGCTGTCATTTTCATCTTGGAGAAAAGATGGAACTCCACAGGTGCTAAATCTGGTGAACAGGGCAGATGCGGAAGTGATACCATATTGTTTTTGGCAAGAAACTCACAAGTGAGGAGAGATTGGTGACAGCATGCATTCCCAAGTTTAACGCAGAATTTCGTGTTGGCTCTTTGTTCCAACTTCCTGTCCATGACAGAAATTGCAGACTACAGCATAGACATGATCACAAAAACACAAATTTCACAATTTACAATGTAAACACAGCAATGTCACTTGGCACACTGTCTCATAAAGGTCACTGCTAGCTGTCACTGCACATGCAACCATGTTGGTGCACTACAGAACTAGTCCAGGAACTTTTTGCTACCACTTCATATATATATATATATATATATATATATATAAATAATATATAAATATATGCATATATCCATACATATATGTACATACCTACATCTATATGTATACATATATGCATACATGGCTACAGGACATCACAAAAAACGCTAAACACAATGAGAAACAAAAACATAAAAACGAAAACAGAAAATGAACTTTTTTCAAACAACGCCAAAAACCAACAGAGAAACGAGACATGCAACATAAAGAGTATACCCCTTTGTCAGTTGTCCCTGTTTCATCTACTCCACGTTTCGAAGGCAAGGATAAATACATATATATATATATATATATATATATATATAAGGTTGAGGAGGGTATTGGATTTAACCAAACCCAAAAGGATACAGGCAATACCGAGTAAGTGCTGTATACGGACTAGTTTGTCCTAGTCGTTGTATGAACAGGATTGGGGATTATAAGTCATGTATTAGCATGTGTATATGTAAATATATAAAACGATAAAGAGAGCAATGGTAAGGTTGGAAAAATATATTTTATGTATATATATATATATATATATATATATATATATATATATATATATATATATATATATATATGTGTGTGTGTGTGTGTGTGTGTGTGTGTGTGTGTGTATACACACACACACACACACACACACACACACATACATGTGAGGGGCACATGGCTTAGTGGTTAGGGTGTTGCACTCACAATGACTAGATCATGGTTTCAATTCCTAGAATGGGTGGTGCATTGTTTTCTTGTGCAAAAACATTTCATTCCATGTTGCTCTGCAATCACTTTGACACCTGATGAGTGGTATACTGTGCACCTGTTCAGACAACATCAATTTGATGGAGAGAGTGAGCTAATATGTGGCATGAATATTTGATCACTATAAACAAATCATTTGTGCAGGATGTTCAGTAAAAGCTGAATGCTCACATATCATCTTCGACAGGAGAGTCCATCATATATTATGTGTGCGTGTGTGTGTGCATATATATATGTGTGGCGTTATTATTTTCTGTAATAATGCCCTTTATATAAATATATATATAT
>NC_068996.1:23715806-23729592 GCF_001194135.2 Octopus bimaculoides | reverse complement strand
GGCTTTACTTTAGTCCTAAGGCTTTTTAGTGATAAACAAGTGAAATTGTTTCTTGTATGGTAGTCACTTTTCCTACAAGTCCTTAAAAGCCAAGAGAGTATCAGGATGTGTGTGTGTGTGTGTGTGTGTGTGTGTGTGTGTGTGTGTGTGTGTGTGTGTGACTTAGTGATCAGGATGTTGTACTCACAATCACAAGATCGTAGCCTTGGTTCCAAGAATAATGGTGCACTGTGTTGTTAAGAAAAACACTTCATTTCATGTTGCTCCAGTCCACTCAGCTGCAAATGGACAACTCTACAACAGACTGGTATTCCATTCGGAGGAAATGTTGGCCTGCCCACCTAGCCACCAGGGTAGCATCGTCCAAAAGCTACAACAATCCAAGGTAGCGCACTATGATCAGTGGTATATAACAACAATTGACAGCATGGTCAATACACTGATATATACATGTGTGTGTGTGTGTGTCTGTGTGTGTGTATGTGTGTGTGTATGTGTGTGTGCATGTGCACGTGTGTGTGTGTATATGTGAGGGGATGTGAGTGTGTGTACATGTGTATTTGTTCAGCTTTTAACAAATATGTATATATTCTTAAATACACATCACGTATATTCAAGTTAGCATTTGTGTATAAATATATATGTATACCTTTGTAAATATATGTGTATTTGTGTAGATGTGTGTGTGTGTGTGTGTGTGTATCTGTGTGGTTGTGCTTGAGTATGAACATGCATGAGTGGATTTGTATGTAAACATTTGTTAATTTGTGTGCATAAATGCTAATGTGTATGTGCTCATATATGTATGTACAGATAATTATGTGTGAATCTACATAGAGTGTATATGTCTCAATTTGAAAGTATACATAAAATAAACATACATCCAAATAAAATGGAATTAAAATGTTAATTTGAAAATATACAGAAACATATATGTATGTACACATATATGCATACATACATGCTCACACACGTGTGCATACATACACACATTCATGACAATGAAGCAAAAATGCTATGTAAAAAGATATCTTAAAACTGAATGTTATCTGCTTGATAAATTACGTTGATAAAGAAAAGGGTCATAAGAAGAAGAAGAAGAAGAAGAAGAAGAAGAAGAAGAAGAAGAAGAAGAAGAAGAAAAATAACGATGATGATGATGATGAAAAAGACCTGTTGATAAAACGATAATTAGAAACTGTAGACACAGATTGACAGGACTGAATGTAACATGGTTGGATTACAGAAAAGTATATGACATGGCACCACACAGTTGGATAAGTAAAACAATGAGCATGTTTGGAGTGGCAGAAAATATGTAGAAAATGGTTAATGAAAGTATGAAACATTGGAATACTAAATTGATTGGAAGAAAACAAAAACTTAAAGACTTGAGAAAGTGAACATCAGATGTGGCATATTTCAAGGTGATAGCTTATCTCCATTACTATTTGTATTGGGCATGATACCACTCAATTTAATATTACAAGAAATTAAAATAGCTTATGATTTGTGAAAAGGATAAGGTCAGATAAATCATCTCCCTTTTAAGGATGATATAAAGCTTTATGCAAAAAATGAGAAGCGGCTTGAAAGTCTTGTACATACTGTTTGCATTTTCTCAAATGTGTATGGATGAGGACAGTTTTGTGAAGAAGTGTCGCACTCTCTAACAGTGGAGGGAACCTGTGGAAGAGGTAAACCTAGGAAGATATGGGATGAGGTGGTGAAGCAAGATCTTCAAATATTGGACCTCACAGAGGCAATGACAGGTGACCAAGACCTTTGGAGATATGCCGTGCTTGAGAAGACCCATCAAGCTATGTGAGATCGTAGTCATGGCCGATGCTAGTGTCACGTAACTGGCCCATTAAAAGTACCCTTCAATCATTGGCTGATATGCTGTACATGTGAAGACCTGTTGAACTGAGTGAAATCATAATCATAGCCAATGCCAGTGTCGTCTGACTGGCACCTGTGCCAGTGACACATAAAAAGCACCATTCAAGCATTGGGCTTCATGGAAGTAGTAACAGGTGACCAAGACCTTTGGTGATATACCGTGCTTATGTAGACCTGTCAAGCCAAGTGAGACCGTAGTTGTGGCCGATGCCAGTGTGAGGTCAATGGCACATAAAAAACACCCACTATACTCTCAGAATGGTTGGTATTAGGAAGGGTATCCAGCCATAGAAACCTTGCCAAATTAGATCAGAACCCAGTGCCCCCTGCCATTTACCAGTTTTCAATCAAACTGTCCAACCTGTACCAGCATGGACGTTAAATGATGATGATGATGTAAGTATGGAACTTGGGATTGAAAAGTGCACTATGCTGATAATGGAACAAAGAAGAATGGACAAACAATGAAAGCAGCTGAAAAAGGACAGTGGTATAAGTATTTGGAAATACTGGAAGCAGATGGAATAAAACATGAAGAAATGAAGCAAATTACCAGCAGGAAGTATACAAAGAGAGTGGGAAAGATATTACAGCTAAAGTTGAATTCAAAAAATACTATCGAAGCAATAAATGTGATGGACAGTATCAGTAATCAGATATGGAGTAGGAATTGTTGATTGGACAAAAAGCAATATACAGAAATTTGACAGAGAAAGTAGAAAGCTGTTGACAATGTATGGAGTCCATCATATGAAAGCTGATATTAACTGGTAGTACTAGAAGAGAGACCAGGATGGAAGAGGCTGAATTGCTGTGGAAGACTGTGTTGTACAGATGGAAAGAAAAAGCCTATTAGAATATTTACAGAACAACACAGAGAAATTACTAAAGTCAGTGAATAAAGAACAGGTGATCAAGTGTGGAAGAGGAGAAAAGGATAAGAATGAAATTCAAAGAGAGCACGTTAAACAGATTGAAGAGAAACCTTTGCATGGGCAATTTTGGAAAGCCACTGGGGATATATGTAGAACAAAATTCTGGTCTTGGTTGAAAAAAAGGACAACTGAAAAAAGAAACAGGGTGCATTATTGTAACAGCACAAGATCAAGAGCTAAAAACAAATAACTTGAGAAAATATGTGTAAGGGGAACAAAATGTAGTGTGTGGAATTTGAGCTGAAACAACGGCACACATTTTTGCAGAATGTCCCAAATTAACTCAGGGAGAATATAGCACTGGGGTCAATTCATTTGACTAAAATTTTTCAAGGCAGTGCTACAGCATGACTGAAATAAGTAAAAGATAAAAAATTTTTTAAAAGTCAGTGATGGTGGTAGAGGAGGGGGAAGACATTCTTGGGTAAGTATGTGTAAAACTCTACTGTCTTTTTATTTCTCTGCTGTCATCTTTACCTTGAAGAAAGACCCAGTCCATGTTGGATACTTATACCTTGTAGCACCTTCACAATTCTTTTTATGTTGCTTTTTTTTTCTCAAAAATTATTTTTTTTAAAACTTCACAAAATAGAAATAAAATAACATAACAAGACATTTACAAACATCCAAAATATGTTTGTTTTGAATGTTGAATCTTGATGGAATAATCCTAGACAATAGATCTGCCATGTCTCCACAATTCCTTCTGTTATTGATAAGAAGATTATAGATGCTACTAGCATAGCAAAAGCAGTGATTAATCCTCCCAGAATCCCATTCAGTTGTCTTTTTTCACTTCACCTCACACCAAATAGTTTTGACTTGATCCTTTCTTTCTTCAGACACAATCTTCTGCTGTATCTTTTTTATTTTCATTTCTCCCTCTCATCTCATCTTATTAAAAAAAAAAAAAGAAAATGTAACCTGATTGTTTGAGGGGACTAGTCATAACTAGTCCCATCAACCCTTTATCCAAGATATGACAACAGGAAAGAGAGAGAGAGGCAGGGGCTGTACCAGAAAATAGTTGGTATTCATTACTGCTGAGTAGACAGACAGAAGCAACATGAAATGAAATGCCTCGCTCAAGAACGCATCAAAATGCCTGGTCCAGGAATTGAACCTGTGAATCTATGAACCTTGAGAACATGAGCCAAGCACCTTAACCACTAGGCTACACACCTTCACTTCAAACAACTAGTTACATTGTAATCCCGCAAGTCTAAAGAATGTTAACTAGCAGTGAGCAATAAGGAGTCTTTCAGCACCTCCTCTCTGCAGTCTCACTAATACAATATTTTCTATCGGGGTATGTATGTTGATCATAAATTTCCAATACTGGTTTACATAAGACATGGGGAGCAGAGCTTTTCAGGTACTTTCAACATACTAACCTCCTTTTTTTTTTTGTTATAAAACAAATATGGGTTGTTTTTTTTTTTCTTTTTTCATTTTATTGTATTACTTAAGAGATTTCTTGTTTAGACAAGTTTTAATGTTCTTAAATCTGAATGTTCTTATAGACTCAAGAAGAATTAAAATGAACAAAAAGGTAATTGAACATAATAAAATTTGGATGTTAGTGTCAGGGTTTATTAGCTTGACTTGAAAAACATTCAGAATCAACCTACTTTGACAGTCATACCAAACAACTTTATAGTTTTTGTTGAGATATACTGCACCATTTCATCTATAAATTTATGAGAAAAATTTTTTTTAAAAAGAAAATAAAAACCTTGACATTTGTACAATTACAGATTTCACTATTTAATCTATAAGTTTATGAAAAGATATTTCTTTAAAAAAGAAAATTAAAACATTTAATGTTTTTTGTAGTGGTTGGCAGGGAAGGAGATATATCCATAATCATGCTCTGTTAAAAAGTGCAGGTACAAGAAATAGGTAAAATAAATTCCAGTTACTTGACTGAGAATTGGACCTACCCAACTCGACTCAGAGTAGGCTTTCTAGTCACTGCTAACCACTAAGCTATGCACCTCCACGTCAATTCAAAAAGGATATATTTATCTTTTAGTCAGGAGAAAGGATAGTGCTCAGTACCCTTTACAGGACCTCCAAGAATGATGTAAGGAAAGAGAGAGGAAGATAACTTTAGACTAGAGACTGGCTCTGAATGTTTGCAACAGTGTGGAACCCCACTAAAGGTACCCAGGTACCAGGTGATTATGTTAAGCCAGGCAATGGATTAAATCTGCCACTCTAGTAGGCCATGACAGAATTTGAACTCAGAATGTAGAGTCAAACAAATAACCACAAGGCATGCAGTCCAATGTTCTTACAGTTCTGTTAATCCACTGCCCTGGATTATCTTTTTATCTTTCTCCTTGTTTCAGTCATTAGACTGAGGCCATGCTGGAGCACTACCTTGAATAACTTTCAGTCGAATGAATCAACCCCAGTACTTATCATTTTTTGTTTTTTAAGCCCAGTACTTATTCTATCGATCTCATTTGCTGAACTGCTAAGTTACAGAGACAAACACAAACATTGGTTGTCAAGCGGTGGTGGGGGACAAACATGGACACACACACACACACATTCTTTCAGTTTCTTTTTTTTTTTTATTGCCCACAAGGGGCTAAACGTAGAGGGGACAAACAAGGACAGACAAAGAGATTAAGTCAATTACATCGACCCCAGTGCATAACTGGTACTTAATTTATCGACCCCGAAAGGATGAAAGGCAAAGTTGACCTCGGCGGAATTTGAACTCAGAACGTAACGGTAGACGAAATACCACTAAGCATTTCGCCCGGCGTACTAACGTTTCTGCCAGCTCACCACCTTCAAATTCTTTCAGTTTCTATCTACCAAGTCCACTCATAAGACCTTTGTCGGCTGCAGGCTATAATAGAAGACACTAAGCAGTGGGACAGAACCCAGAACTATGTGGTTAGGAATCAAGCTTCTTACCACACAGCCACACCTGTACTAGTACATATCAATTCCTGAAAAGTTGAAAGGCAAGGCTGACCTCAGTGGGATTTGAACTCAGAGCACAGAGACAAGTCAGAACAAAAGCTATGAGACATTCTAACCAATATTCTAATAACTTTATTATACCACTGCTCTCCACCCTTTCTCTACAGTCACTTATCAACCTCTCCTTCCTGAGTCACAACTATGTCTTTCATCTCCCTTTTCCATGCTGATATTTGCCATCATAACACCTCGACCCTTGTTCTGCATTCACTACATCCACCTCTACCCTTATCTCTAACCATCTGCCACTCTCCTCTCACACTCCTATGAACTTATCTACCCAACTTTCTTGATCATCTGTTCATATTCTCTCTTATACTCATCTTGTATCATGAGAGTACATGTTAACACCTCATCACCACCATTATCGTCTTCTTTCCAGTTACTCCTATCCACCTTTATATAATGCAAGATAACCATGTATCTCCTCCATGTGTCTGTATCCTATATCATACTTTAGCCTTTCAAAATCTGCCATAAAGCCACTTTCCCTTTCTAATATACCCCATTTAGTCAAGATTTTTTTTCTTTATCTTGCTAGTTACTTGGCACTCTAACAAGTGCTAGTGCCATCGGAAAAGAGAAAACACCCAGCACAGTGGCTGGCATCAGGAAGGGCATCCAGTTACAGAAGCCATGCCAAAGCAGACATCAGAGCTCAACACAATCCTCCAGCTCATTGGATCCTATCAAACGGCCCAACTTGTGCCAACATGGGAGATGGATGTTAATGATGATGATGAATATCATTTAATCATCATCATTTAACATCCATTTCCCATGGATGGACAGTTTGATCAGAACTGGCAAGCTGCACCCGGTTCCAGTCTGATTTGGCTTGGTTTCTATGGGTGGATGCCTTTCCTAACACCAACCACTTTACAGTGTGCTGAGTGCTTTTACGAGGTACTACACAAATGCTTTTTATATGACACTGGCACAAGACTCTTGTAAGCAAATCCTCTCCACCTGGGAAGCAATGATAATCAATTTTTTTTTTCTGTTAGAATTCCTACATTTAATCATTAAAACTAAATAAAACAAGAGCACTCAGAGAGCGCACACCTCTGCCAAGGCAACACTCAACTGCTCTCACAAACAAGATAACTAAAAATGAACCCGACCACTCTCAAAGTTTAAGTAGAAAAACAGAAAAAATAATCCAGAATCTTTGTCCGGTACCAGATCGTTCCCAAAATCTAATCACTTCATGCAAGTCACGAGGTCAAACATCCCTAAAGTTTCATCTAAAACCATCTAGCGGTTCTTGAGATATCTTGTCCACACACAAACAAACACAACTGAAAACAATACCTCCACTTTCGCTAAGGCAGAGGTAACAAACAAGCGATAATATATTTTTACATGAGGGTATACATAACCTATCGAAACAGTCGAGTGAAAAATTCTACAATTTACCGACCAAGGTCTTCTTGGTTCCCAGTACATTGATTTATCTCACTTTAAACAGGGACTCAGAGATATTACAGTTCCTCACTGTGCCCCAGTAAACTACCTTAGTTATAATTAAACCACCATTATATTCAATTACATACAGTCCTCCTTGTTATATTTTAAGCACTATAGAATTTCATTTCTATATACAGGATATCATTGTTAAAATGACAAACATATCACTAACTTAAAGTGCCAACTCAAACTCTACATTGGAGAGTATTGCTAACTAAATGTACATAGTTTAGCTCCATTTTTGAGTAGAGTATCATTAACTTTCTCTTCTATCTACAGCTATCATTAACTTTCTGTTCGATCTACAACTATTTTCCAACCTTCTTGTACTGCCACTTATTATAACCTCATTCCTGAGCCATATGTATTTGTTTCATCTCCCTCTTATACTGATATTTTACCATCAAAAACACTCCCAGCTTTGTTCCCCATTTACTACATTCATTGCCAGTACCGCCTGACTGGCCTTCATGCGGGTGACACGTAAAAGCACCCACTACACTCTCTGAGTGGTTGACGTTAGGAAGGGCATCCAGCTGTAGAAACTCTGCCAAATTAGATTGGAGCCTGGTGTAGCCATCCGGTTTCACCAGTCCTCAGTCAAATCGTCCAACCCATGCTAGCATGGAAAGCGGACGTTAAACGATGATGATGATGATGACTGCTATCCCTACCTCTAATTATCTCTCATTCTCCTCTCACACTCTTATGAAGTTAACTACCCCAGCTTTCTAATCCTCTGTTTGTATTCTCTCTCTCATATTCACCTTCTTGAATCTGAGGAGTACACTCTGACACCTTAATATACTGGACTAAGCAATCACTGTGTTTAGTTCAACTCCACATTTGAGAAGAGTATCACTACTCTACTCAAATGTAATAGTGATATGTTGCACTGGAATGTACACCACCAACAAATGCAAAGGAACAGCAACAGCTGCGCTCTGAGTGCAACTTACTCACCTTCACTCTGACTACTACCAGAATTGACAGACGGTGGAGAGAGTGCATGTTTAGACTATCACCCTGTACCTCATAGGCTTCCTCACTGTGTGTCATGGTGAGCAGAGTGGTCCTCAGCAGAGAAGACCCAGTCTTACACAACAACAACCCTATAATTCACCTTACCGATCAACCACCTCCTCTAACACAACTGGACTGATATAATCCCTTTTGACCAGAGGTATGACATTTTAATGTTCGTAGAGGAGAGAATAGTGTTAATTCATTTACTTTAATGTTATTTGTATTCAGTACTTGTTACATATCCTTATACCAATGCTTTACAAGATGTGATCTATCAATGTACTAGAAACTGCAGACATATTCTCCCAACCATGGCACTGAGGTACAAACCTCTTGTTTTCAAGTGATCTAAATTAAAATCTTCCTTCAAAATTTCATGGCAATCTATGTTCCAAACACCAGCTTAATAAGGAACAAATTATTTTACCCAATTCTTCATTATTTTCAAAAGTAAATGAAACAAAACAAATGTATTGAGACAGAAATATGGTAACAAAAGGGTTAAATTACACCTGACTTTCTTGAAGAAAGGAAACTACGATGGTAAGGAGGGTTTAAAAGGTAATTTTATTGACTTTATAGCTGTGAGATGGCAGAATCGTTAATATCTTGCGATAATTAGTTACGGTCAAGCCTCGGTTCTTTTCATCTTTGCCTTTCATCCTTTTGGGGTTGATAAAATAAAGAACCAGTCAAGTATTGAAGTTGGCTTAAAATTTCTATAAACCAGGGGTTCTCAACCAAGATTCATACGACCCGTGAGGGTCCACAGAAGCAAAATAGTGAACTGGGGATCCACAGTAGTATTTTAAGGGTCCATGTAAAAGGTTTGACTTAGATCTATTTATTGCAAGAAACAGCTAAATTTCTTTCTTAAACACTTTGCATAGTTTAACCTAAAGAAGTTAATATGTCAAAAGCAAATTGGGAACTTGGAAAGCCTCTACAAAACTAGTTTATAAACATCGAATGGTCATATGGGTCCACCCAAATAAAATAGTAATCAAAGGGGTCCAGAGAGTATAAAATGGTTGAGAACCACTGCTATAAACCAATGATTTTTCAACCTTTTCTCGATGACTGGTGTACCATAAAATACTGACAAGTGTTACAGTACGCCATCAGCTTTTTAAAAGTTATATACTATACAAAAAGAAATTAATATTAATACTGTGATAAAACAGAAGTAGAAGCATGGGTAAATTTTTTGAGTAACAACCGCACGATTTTAACTAAGAAAAAAAAAATTTACCCGAGCAGGCATTGCAATTTGCTGCAAACGAATAAATGTGCATCGGTGTAGTGAATTAAAAACACTCAACCTTTCTACACTTTCAACTATTTTCCAATTCGCTTCAAAAACTCAAGGTACACCTGAGGGTCATGCCGCAAATATAAGCGAAGCTAATTAAAACTAAGCTGAAAACGTCTGCTATAAAACATCCTAGATGTGAATGGAATAATAATATTAAAGAACTTGGAGCATACTACTGATGTAGCGCAGGATGCTATGGAAAAAGAAAATTGGTGAACTCGTACACATAATGACAAATAGCACAATTTTTTTTTTTTTTTTTCGAAATTTCAAGTTTCATTTTGTAGATATATATGTGATGTACGAGTCTACCAATTTTTTATTTTATTTTATTTTTTTAATATTAAATTCAGATATAATCGTAATCTACACACTCTGAAAGATATCTGTATCTTCATTAAAAAAAAGATTACCCATTTTTCTTAAAGTTATGAGGAAATAAAGCTAACTCGCGCAAATTTTCCGAAACTCCTCACCCCACTCTCGTAAAAATTATTTTCATCACAAATTCAAAGTATAATCGGAATCTACGCCACCTGAAGCATATTTGCTGAAATTTTCATTAAAACATATCCGTTTTTCTGGGATTTATGAAACAACAAACTTGTGTTAGTATGCCAAAACAGCCAAGTCGAAGTCGAACTAAAGACAGCCCATTGAATTAGACACTCGTAAACAGTGATACAACATTATAGTCAGACTGAGTGTGTACACAAGTAGATCGAGTTTCTATCTAGCAATATTTATCTAAGATCAGTTAAGTAATCTATAAACGTCTGTGACATTCACACTTCTGACAGCATTTTGACACATTATTACACAGCTTTACGATTTCTTTAGCCTGTACCAGAATAAAAAATCATAGAAAATATAGTGGAGGTATAAAAGTAACAAATATCACTAGACATGTATAGCTCGCCAAGAAAAATGCTGCTAAGCATTTTTTTCAAGTTCTTTACGTCCTGAGTTTCAAAGCCCGGCTAAGTCAGCTTTACCGCCGCCGAAGTCGATAAAATAAAGTACCTGTCAAAAAGTATCAGGGTCGATACACAGGATGATTCAAAAGTCAGCATACAAAAAAAATTTTTATTTTTTTTTATAAGAAACAGTTGAATAAAAAATAAAAAAACTGTTTCTTATAAAAAAAAATTAATTGTTCTTATGTACGGCGACTTTTTTGAATCACCTTGTACTTTATTTTTGAGACAGTAAGGGGGTGTGATTAATGGAAGACTTGGTTCTTATTTCTAGCAGAAAAATAACCATGTAGAGGACCCCTTGCCGTTAGCTATAATGTTATTAGTGTTAATATGATGAAACACTAGCCAAGTACTGGGATCCATTCATATATTTACAGTGCATAAGTGTCATGAATGGAGTCGATTTATATTCTAATTAATATATCCTAGATGTGAATGGGGTTGCCAGAGACGTAATTTAAGAGCGACTACACGTGTATAAATACACGAGTGCGTATGAGTGTCTGCTTGGATGTGTGCATATATTAACCAGCTCATGTATGTATGTATGTGTGTGTGTGTGTGTGTGAACGTGTAGAGTTATATACGTGTAATTTACAAAAGTTAAACGAGAGGAATGAACAGATACCAACCGGCGCAACCACCAGATGCAAACTGGATCACTGGTAGTAGATATACATTTGGTACATGAGTTGTCGACATTTTCCTTCGGTTTCTGTTACAGGTCCCAATGTGAAATAAAGCCCGGACTTAGAGAAGACGAACGCGTACGAGAGCAATTAAGTCGACATCTATGATGGAACAACTCCTCCACATGTGACGCAGTGACGTTAGATAACGGTTTGCAAATGTACTGATGGTAAATACTTTAAAAGGGGTGGGGAAATTCGTTGACTTGTTAGTCGAACAGATAGCGCAGTAACTATTCTCAATAAGGGTAACAGAGAGAAAGAGAGGGAATGTAAGAGTACATGTATGTGTGTATCAACTATTGATATTGCAGCAAACCACCGATCGTACTATCAAACTATTACACAATGGTTCTAAAAGTTCCTGTAGCCCGAATTGTTAAAGACTACCCGGTGTGACATATCCATTTAGGATACTTATTCTCCCATACACACTATCTATCTATCTATCTATCTACCTGTCTATCTGTGTGTGTATTTACGTATATATAAATGTAGTACCTCGTTTGGCCCCGCCTGGTCGAGATCTGAAACCGAATTTAGAAATTCTCCATAACCATACGGCCTATTTTCCTGTCAAAAGGAACGATGATTTATGTTTTTCACTTTTCTGTGCCATCGAAAGTTTAGATAAACAAAGTTTGACCTACATTAATTTAACCATTGTTATAACGATATATCCATTTTCCTAGCTAGTCTTCACAATTATAACTACCAGCATTTTGTAAGAAAAAGGCAGTGAGTGAGAGTGACTGACAGAGCAGGCTGACTGGCTTGAAATATCATCTCAACAGAACGTCATAGAAGGACAGCTATGGAATCCACCAGTGATACAGCTGTCTTGTCCACCCTTTTACTTCTCACTCACTTTCGTTTCAACAATATCCCTTGCGCCATTTAGTTATTGCTGCTAGAACAACAGGGAATATGGGAATATGTAAGCCCAACACTACCCTTTTACAAGAAAATATAACTCTAATTACCTCATATGCTTTCCGACTGATTTTATACATGCCTGCCCGTCGTGGTTTGGCTTTAATTATATCATCATCATCATCATGCTAGCATGGGTTGGACGATTTGACTGAGGATTGGTGAACCAGATGGCTACACAAGGCTCCAATCTGATTTGGCAGAGTTTCTACAGCTGGATGTCCTTCCTAACGCCAACCACTCAGAGAGTGTAGTGGGTGCTTTTACGTGCCTGGTCAGTCAGGCGGTACTGGTTTTATGTGTTACTAGCAGTATAACCCGACCTTGTCCAGGTGTGACTCATTATGCCATCTAGCTGAAAATCAACTAAAAAAGAAAGCCTTACAACGAAAAATCCCTTATGATGTAAATATGTTCATAATTCAAAAGACGATGAAATTAATAGGGAAAGTCTGAAGGCTGTTTTGCGTAAAATTATTAAGCATACGTAAATTTCATCCGTGTAATTGGCTATAGAAATGCTTGTGCAAAACAACTTTTTGCGCTGCCCTGATTATACATAGCAGGGTAATCCCTTTTCACAGGAGCTAGGATAGCAATTTCTGATGAAGCAATTGCTGAAGATCTGTTGCTAAACAGTTTTGCCAGAATTCTATCAGATTGGGCAGAAGGTGTTGATGCACCATTTTGCATTATGTTCAAAGTAGCTACTGGAATGTGGTGAATTGCTGCAGTCTGTGGCTGTCATTTTAAACCGGTTGCTGTCTTTCCCCAGCAAACTCTCTTCTTTGGAGGCATAATCTATGTATATATTAAACAGAACAACAAAAGTTATAATAGATGGCAGGGTCGGTACTTTTCACATATATGTAAATTTTCAGATTAACACCCGCATGATTACCCAACCCTAATCCTAAACTTAATCCTAACACTAACCCTAAACCCTAACTCTAAAAAACGTAACCGTAACATTAATCCTAAACCCTAACCCTGACCCTAAAACCCTAACCCTAACACCCTAGTGAAAATCGTGGTAAATTTACAAAACATTGACGAACATGAGTTATATTTTACTGAATGATTGTGTACTTGCACGTGTATGCTTTTGAGAGAGCGAGAGAGGAAGAGGTAGAGAGGGGGAGAGAAAGGAATAGGGGTAGTTAAAAGTTTTCTTATGACTGCTTCTCTTCACTGCCTATTACTTCATTAGAAATCTAAGGATGCACATAAGCACATATATGAAACAAATATGGACGACTTGCTGCGAAACACCACCGAGTGGGGAATACTTCTCAAAAATAACCTGCAGTTGTTTCCTTCAAAATTCCTACATGCTTGAAATGTACATACATCAAGGTACAATTGTATAAAATTTCATGAAAAAATATTCATTTTTATGAAAGTTATGACCTTCCAAAGTTGGGGGATACAACTCTGTAGTTATGCCATCAATGTTTTGTAAATATACCACGATGTGAATGATTGTGTTTACTTCCTCTCTTGCTCTCTCAAACGTATACACATACGTTTGAG
>NC_068996.1:23712489-23715796 GCF_001194135.2 Octopus bimaculoides | reverse complement strand
GTTATGCCATCAATGTTTTGTAAATATACCACGATGTGAATGATTGTGTTTACTTCCTCTCTTGCTCTCTCAAACGTATACACATACGTTTGAGAGAGCGAGAGAGGAAGAGGGGGAGAAATGAATAGAGATTGAGAGCAATGTGTATGTTGTTGTCACAGGTCGTGTATGTGTGGTTGTGTGTGTTTTTACGTATTTATGTTATGAAAAATAGGTAAAGAACACTGAGATGAAAGTTTAATCTATGACGTTGTATGTATCACTTTCTCTATGTGCTTGATAAATGTCTGAAAGTTCTCCCATGAATTCTCACACTTCATATCGTAATAATCACGGTACATTGCCTCATCAATATGTGACCATTTCATGTTACCACATGATCCACTTTTATATTTCAGTCTACATTTTATCCGTGACCAGAATGCCTCTACACTATTGGTACATACCCCACTAATGGGATCAACAAAATTCCGTGAATGGTTCACGGTACCATGAATGTATCCCAGTTTCTGAAGATTTTGGTAACTTGGGCCACATATCCGTGAAAATCGTAGTTCCTGGCTCCACATTTTCAATGATTGCAGCTTCTAACGTTTCAGCCTTTCTATCAGTTATAATGTTGCAGGTAGCCCTTTTTCTGAGTGACATCGTAAAAGCCTATCACACAAAACTTTTCAACCATTCTGCCAACCTCATATTTCCTCTTGAAAAGCAGGCTTTCATCCACTTGTACAGTGTGGTTCAGTCCACCTTCGGCAGTATTCGTACCATTGAATGGCAATGTCGTTGCTAATGTTGTTTCAACTCATTGAACAGGTTACTGGCAATTCAGATATAAAGTCTGCTATTATTTGAAATAGTGTAAACACTGTCAAGTGGCATTTCTCTAAAAAAGTATTTTTCCTTATAGAGATCGTTTTACTGCATGAATTACATCGCCAAATAACTCCGTCAATAGCACGTTGAAAAGATTCTACGTTGTTTAGAAAAAAAATAATTTAATTTTTTAAAAATTATTTACTTTGTTTAAAAAAAATTATTTACTAATTTGCATATGCGCACACATGTATTCATTTGCACACGCGCACTCACACACGAGTGCACGCGCACTTTTTGTAGGATCGACCACTCACGACTAGCTTGCGCGGGTGCGCGTTCGGGACCACGCTGCTTTAGTAGTACCATATATATATATATATATATACACACATACATACATACATATACAGTAAATCCCAAAAAACGAAGAACAAACACAAGAAAAAAAAAACAACACAAGGACGTGGTACATGCAAAATATTAGCAGACACTCAGGGAAGGAAAGAAAGGTGGTCTTATGTTTCGAGCAAAGCTCTTCATCAGAAAGGAGAAGGGGAAAAGTTCAAAAGGAAAAGCATGTGTGTAGTTACATTCCTGATATTAGGTAATATGATCAATGACATAATCTAATAGTAACATGAATTAGTGCCCAAATTGACTTACTCCCTGAACTCCAACTTGAACTGTAACTAAAAATGAAGGGATGTTATTATTATTGCTTAAATGAGGTTTTGCTTATTGACAGTGCTTCAATCAAGTTGGTACATGCATAATAGAATAAAGGTACAGACAGGCAAGCAACTAGTATCTGGTTAGATTATGACTTTTATATATTTATACAGTTTGAATGTAGAAAAGGATGTTTCAGGCTTTTAAATCACAAGAGATCAATAAAAGATTGGCTGAAGAATGTTCATAATGGTTGTGATATATGTTGGTATGGTCCTGGAATAGTTATAAAATTAGTCAGTAGTATTGATATTAGATAATAGGTTAAGTCAGGTCATTGTAGTTAAAATATAAAAGTGAAAGAGAACACAGAAGACATGCAAGTTCTCCTTTACAGCTGTTTCAAGAATAGATGTGTAATTGATGCAATTCCCTGCAAGCAGTTTGCAACCAGCATTTTAATGGCAGTCTTTTCCATTTTTGGTGTCAAGGTCAGGAGAGGACAGTAAGAGAAAAGAGGTTAAGAGGGAGTAATGGATGGTAATGAATGTGTGAACATGACAAGTGGTGAGATGACAGATAATATGATTGATAAAGTGACAAAGTGACGATTGAAGTAAATTGAGAGATGGATGGAGGTGGGAAGGTAGACACAAGCAGAGTGATGAGGATCGACTAGTCCTAGTGAATTAAGGGGCGAGTAGAGTGATGAAAGGAAGTATGCAAGGTGACCATTCATAGTTTGCAAACTTCAGAGGTGATGGGGAGATAAGAAATGGCAGGATATGAGATAATTGAAGTGAATAGGGAGATGGGTGAAAGAGGGAAGGTGATCAACAGGTAGATAAGAGGATGTATTTCTGGCATGCAGAAGGTAGCAGTAAATATAGGGTTAACAGAATACAATTATGTTCATATACACACATTTAAATGCACTTATATA
This sequence comes from Octopus bimaculoides, assembly GCF_001194135.2. Classification (NCBI taxonomy): domain Eukaryota; kingdom Metazoa; phylum Mollusca; class Cephalopoda; order Octopoda; family Octopodidae; genus Octopus; species Octopus bimaculoides. The sequence goes on along the minus strand of NC_068996.1, from coordinate 23,713,365 downwards.
CACACACACATATATTCATAAACACACGAACACATACATATGCATGTGTATGCATATAGAGATCCCAGCCACTGATCTCTATCATCATTTCAATGCATATTTGGTCACAAGTGATACACGCGCACATGCACAGACACACACACGTGTGTGTGTGTCATTCATGCATGTATACTTAGGTATACCTATCTATCTCTTGCGTTCTCTGTCTGTCTGTCTGTCTGTCTCTCTCTATCTATCTATCTATCTCTCTCTGTATATGTGTGTGTGTGTGTATATGCTGGATCACTGCTTTGAATTTTTAGTTAAATGAATGAACCAACCCCAGTACTTCTTTTTTAAGTCTAGTACTTATTCTATTGGTTCCTATTTGCTGAACCACTAAGTTACAGGAGTGCAGACACACCAACACTGGTTGTCAAGCAGTGGTGGAGAGACAAACACATAGACATACATACATACATAAATACATATCTATATATATATTGTAGGCGTAGGAGTGGCTGTGTGGTAAGTAGCTTGCTTACCAACCACATGGTTCTAGGTTCAGTCCCACTGCATGGCACCTTGGACAAGTGTCTTCTACTATAGCCTCAGGCTGACCAAAACCTTGTGAGTGGACTTGGTAGACGGAAACTGAAAGAAGCCCGTCATATATATGTATGTGTGTGTATATGTTTGTGTGTCTGTGTTTGTCCCCCCCAACATCGCTTGACAACCGATGCTGGTGTGTTTACATCCCCATAACTTAGCGGTTGGGCAAAAGAAACCAATAGAATAAGTACTAGGGTTCCAAAGAATAAGTCCTGGGGTCGATTTGCGCGACTGAAGTTAGTGCTCCAGCATGGCCACAGTCAAATGACTGAAACAAGTAAAAGA
>NC_068996.1:23711691-23712256 GCF_001194135.2 Octopus bimaculoides | reverse complement strand
CCTTATAATTTAACACACTCACCAGTAAAATTTCCACTTATTTCTTAATTTTTATTTTCCAAAATAAAAATAAGAAATAAGTGGAAATTTTACCGGTGTGTGTGTTAAATTATAAGGCACAAAAAGAAAATGACTCTACCCAGACACAACAGAATATGCTTCAACACACGAACTCACATAAAGAATCTTGCAAACCAAATCCAAAAACAAAATATATATATAAGATGGGCTTCTTTCAGTTTCCATCTACCAAATTCACTCACAAGGCTTTGGTCGATTCAAGGCCATAGTAAAAGACACTTGCCTAAAGTGTCACACACTGGGACTGAACCCAGAACTATGTGGTTTGGAACCAAGCTTTTTATCACACAGCCATGCCTATCTTTTGGAGCAGTGAATGTCAATGCAGATAAAGCTATAAATAATAACAAGTAAATATTGAATTGGAAACCATTTTGAATAGAAAAAGTGAATTGGCTGTTATGAGGCTAAATTTACAGTATAATATATGATATAATATAATATAATTTAGCATGGGCAGATTGGGTAGGATAGTTACAGGCCT
>NC_068996.1:23693554-23709469 GCF_001194135.2 Octopus bimaculoides | reverse complement strand
TATATATATATATATATTGATAATTTAGAGAAGAACCATCAAAGTAATTTTTAAACAAATTTTTTACCCCACCCCATAAATTCTAAAAGTTTCACTCTTTTTGGAATGGTTTTTTTGTTTTTTTTTAAATCAGAGTTTAAAATGCAGACAATCCAAATTTTTGGTTTAAACTCTGATTTAAAAAAAAAAAAAACATTCCAAAAAGAGTGAAACTTTTAGAATTTATGGGGTGGGGGTAAAAAATTTGTTTAAAAATTACTTTTTTTTCATAATTATATGAATTCCCCGCCAAATAAAAAATGTTATGGAATGCTTATATCAGAATTCCACCTCCCAATCAAGTAAACGTATTGACAGAGTCCAACACTATAATTCAAATAATTATTCTATGAAGGTCTGGTTCCCAAACGCTTAACAAGGGGAATAACTCCTTTTTACACAGTCAATTAATGTGCAGTGTTTTCCAACAGAAATAGGTAACGTTTCCAAAATTTGAGGCTTTGAACTTAAGTGGCTTGAATTTAGATCACTTTAATCTTTTGTTACATTTCTGTTGAAATATACTTAATTTGTTTCGATGAAGAATTTAGTAAAATAAATTTGTCATCATTAAGATAATATTTGGAATATAAATTAACATGAAATGTTTTCAAGATGACTAATGGTATCTTAGCATCATTTAGTAAGACCTTTGTTAGCCACTCTCCAGCTACCTGTTTAAAGCTGTATATGACTGTTGGACGCCCACACTTAGAGTTTGCATCACCAGTCTTGAACCCCCATTTTGCTCAGCATATCAATCTCTTGGAAACTGTTCTGAAATATGCAAATGAAAACCTGCCAATAGGTACCTACCACACTCTGAACGTTTTGTTTCCCTGGTCATGGATACATTAAAGTTCCAACATCTGGCTATTAACTTGGTAGACACTCATTATATTATCCACCATTTTTTCAGTAACAACTTTGGGCATCTTTTTGAATTCCATATGTGGACATGCTAACACTTGTAGACATGCTTACAAAATCAAAACAGAACACAGCACCTATAACTTTTAAAAACAATTTTTCATGCTGAGAATTGCAGAAATATGGAATAAATTACCTGCATCAGCCATCAAACCTTCCATGCTTCCTGAAATTCACTATCAGTACTCCTGATACTCACCTCTACTTTTCTTTTTAACAACTCTTTCACTGTTCACTTCTTGTGCATTATTCTATGTTCTGTGTTCATGCACTTTTGGCTACTTTCTTTTTATTTTTGGTGAGTTGTAGTGCTCCTGAGCACTGTAATACAAGGGGGGAGGGTTAGAGAAAAGGCATGTGGCTAAGTGGTTAGGGTATTCAACTTATGATCATAGGATCATGAGTTCATACCTGACAGCACATTGTGTCCTTGAACAAGACACTTTATTTCGCATTGCTTCAGTCCACTCAGTAGGCAAAAATGAGCGGTACCTGCATTTCAAAGGGCCAGCCTTGTCACATTTTGTATGATGCTGAATCTCCCTGAGACCTATGTTAAGGGTGCATGTGTCTTGTGGAGTGCTCAGCCACTTGCATGTTAATTTCACGAGCAGGCTTCCAATGATCGGATCAACTGGAATACTCGTCATAACCAATGGAGTGCCAGTCAGAGGAAACAGAGGTGAGTGAGTAATGTGGAGTGGTGAGAATGGGGAGACAGTGAAAGAAGAGACTGCATGAATGGAATGGGCAGTGGTATTACTATGTTGAAGAAGAGTGATGAGAATGAAAGTAAAGTTTATGAGAAGGATGGTAAAAATTTACAGCAAGATCCTGGTCAGTTGAAATGGGAAGGAATGTGTATAATTACAAGACATAGCTAATTAAAACACAGCAGCAAAAAATAAAGGACATAAGCCAACCATAAGTGTGGGAACTAAATCAGGTCCAAAATTTGTATTTGTACATAAATCAAATCAGATAAATCCAATAATGGAAAAATAATGTTTCAAATCAATCCAAAACTTTTCTGTGCTTGCTCATTTTGATGATCAAGTTTTTCAGGCATGTTCAAAGCATTTTCTTTGTGCACCCCTGCCCAAATTTTAGGAGGTGCACTTGCACCTTCTGCACACCCTGTTCCCAAGCCTATAAAGCCAACACAAATAATTAAATGATGAATAAGAAGAGGCTGGAGAGCAGAATCATAGGAAGTTGGGGTCTATATTAAAGCCAGGTGCTACAAAGGTACACATGTTGAAGATAAAGTGTTGTTTTTTGTGTTTGTGGGTCTTGTGAGATTCAGAGTTTTAAAGAACTCCACAGGTTGAGAACTGGTTTGAGGATTATCTCAGAAAATTGAAGTGATGTGCTATAAGTTTTGATGTTATTATAAGTGTCAAAAAGGCAGCAAGTTGGCAGAATTATTAGCATCTATCTTTGCGTTCTGAGCTCAAATTCTGCTAAGGTTGACTTTGCCTTTCGTTCTTTCATGGTTCATAAAATAAGTACCAGTTAAACACTGTGATTAATATAATCAACTAGCCCCTTCCCCATAATTACTGACTCTGTACCAAAATTTGAAACCAGTGTAAGCATTAACCAATGGTTTGCAAAATCTGTTTCCCAAACAATGATTAGTTTGACCAAGTACAGAGATGTGGAGAACTTTCAATTTATACAGTACATTTGGTCAAGTAAGGTACAGTCAAAATAGTAATCATGTCGACTCAAGACATTGGGGACCTACTAGAGTAGATGTATTGGAAATTAAAGGATAAGTAAGATAACACAATACAAAAATACTTGTAAGTGCCAAGTTCAGGACTACTGATATTGTTCAGAAAATATGATATAGGGGAGCAGGGTAAAGAATAATATAGCAGTGCTACATTTTTGCTAATGAGTCATCAAGGAAGTGCAAGTTGTATCATTGTACATCTTGAGTTGAGAAAAAAGGAAGGGATAAAGATCCTCCCCCAAGTCATATACATCAGTTTCCTGGTTTCTGAGGTGTATATATTCACCCCCTGGATGGGAAGCCAGTCCATTGCAAGATTACTCATTTTTAGCCTGCTGAGTGAGCTGGAGCAACATGAAATGAAGTGTTTAGCTCAAGAACACAATGCATTGCCTGGCTGAGGAATCAAAACCATAATCTTACATGCCAGATTATTTCTAGCAATATAAACAAATAGTTGCTGTTATTCAGCAAATTTATAATTATTGCCTAGTTTTCATCTGGATTAATGGAGAATCTTGCCTCTCACAATATAGAAACATTTCTTATGGCATCAGCAGACAAAATGGAAGAGGCGTTGCCTCAGAGGATAGTGAGGGAGACATACTGGAACAGCCACTCTAACTCGCGAGTCTCACACTTGCAGAAAGCAGTCTCTGCCCCCGATAGCAGTAAGCAGGGTTATGGTCTGGGCCAAGAATGTTAGAGATCTCAACTGCCAGAGGTTCAGCCATAAACCTATCAGAAAGAGATTGGTACTGTGACAGTTTGTTTTTCTCAGCCTGATGAGAAATAGAGCCTGGGCTGGAAGCTGACAACACTAGAGGTGTCATAGCATGCAGCAATAATCTTTAAAGATGTTTTTATTTTTAAATAAATAGATATAATAGAAATAAGGTAATTTTGCCGAATATGGATATTTTCTTTTGACCTTGACCTCTGGTACTAGATGGAAGTGACGTAGCAGCCGAGGATTCTTGGCAATATTAGAATCCTTGAATTCTAATGTATAATGCTTATACATTAGAATTCATATAGAATATGCTATAAAACGTTTATCAAGTCACTTTCATAAATGTTAGCAGTAACTTTGCGTAAGCAATGCTAGAATTCCCGAATTATAACAATATTGTGCCTACATACAACTTTTGTGATAAGTGTCGGCTGCAAAGTTGCTTCCGCTTTGTACTGGCGTACAAGATCTCCGAATTCGGCCAGATTACCAAAATTTTTTTCATAACTTTATTGAAGAAAGAATTTTTTCATATTGCTACTATTGAAAGGTAGCGAGCTGAGAGAATTGGAACTCAGGAGAAAATACTTTAGCAGTATTTAGCTACATGTGCTTAACTTCTGATTTCGTGCCACAGCAAAATCATTTTGCCTTACATCCTCCTGCAGTCGACAAAATTAGTATAAATGCCTATATACACCTCTAAAACTTGTAGTCTGGTGTCATTATCAGAAATTAATACATTTCTCATTGACTGCTCGTGGAAATACGAAACTTTCAAAGGTCTACCAAAATCAACCAACATTTTTTAACGATACTTACTTTCCGGAAATTATGAAAATGTATATAAGTTATTTTATTGAATTGTGTCTTATAAAATATATAAATAAAATTCTTTATTTATTTTGAACATTTTCAAATAGTAACAACACTGATATGATTATTTTTTGTACTGCATGTTTTATGCCTTACTTTCGTATACAAAGGTGACATTAAAGTCATTCGGTTGTTCGGTTTTTCCGCTGTCTGGTAATTTAACTTTAATTTAACATTGTGCATTTCAGATTGATATTTTTTCCCTCTATGTATTATTTAATCTCCTATAATTCCATTTACCTTTCAACATTAATTGAAATTGTATATATAAAGCGTTAGCAGTTTTTAAATATTTATTACCTTTGTCGTTGTTTACATTATTTTAATTATATAAAATGAAGAATAATGTAGGATCAAAGAAAGTACATGTTTATATTTAAAAATATAAGCAGATAAGAATTCAAATTATTTATGCAACATTGTTTCTCATGTATTTGCACGTGCAAGCGCTTGTGGTGAAATAACGACTCTAGAGTGCATCGTGTATTTTTTGCGAATTGACTACTTTTTCTTTCGACAGTCAACACTAAACGGATATATATATATAATTTATTTGTTTCAGTATTGGACAGTGGCCATACTGGGGTACCGCCTTGGAGAATTATTAGTCGAATGTAAGACAAACACAGACTCAAAGACACGCATAAATATACATATATGCGACGGGCTTCTTTCGGTTCCACCCACAAGACTTTGGTCAGCCCAAGGTGCTCGGTAGTGGGACTGAACCCCGAACCATGTGGTTGTTAAGCAAGCTTCTTACCACAGTGCCACGCCTGTGCCTATATATATATGTGTGTATATATAGGTCCGCTTTCATATCCCATGGTTGAGATCCATGCAGAAAGCTATATATTGTTTTTTACTTACTTTTCTGGCCTCTCTCCCTTGTTCCTGAATTTAATTGTTGCTGTTTCCTTCCCCTGGTGATGATGTTTTTTGTGTCTTTTTTGCTCCAGGGTGTGAACAAGTATTGCAAGCACCCTATCATGGCGCCATTTATAATCTACCTTGATATAAATATATATATATATATTGATATCTATATACTTAGATATATGTATATATCTTTGTGTCTGTGTTTGTCCCCACCATCACTGCTTGGCAACCAGTGTTGGTGCATTTAGGTCTCTATAACCTAGCAGTTCGGCAAAAGAGACTTATAGAGTAAGTATTAAGCTTAAAAAATAAGTCCCACGGTCGATTTGTTTGACTGAACACCTTTCAAGGCGGTACTCCAGCATGGCTGCAGTCAAATAACTGAAACAAGTAAAAGAATGTGTGTGTGTGTGTGAACAAATAAAAGACAGTAGCACTCTACACATTCTGTTGGAGTAATGTGTATATATATTTAATAACATAATGAGGTGGATGCATTCCTTACCCACAAAATATTAAGTGGTGTGTTATTGTATAGACCAGTGTATCAGTCAGGGGCCTGGAGAGCCAAGGGCAGCTCATGATTATTCTCACAGCCCCTTTGGATTTTGAAAGGACATCATCCTTCCTGATGCCCAAAAGCAGCCTTGTTCTGTCTTACTTTGCCAAATTTCTGTTGTAGGCCATGTGTATGTATATATAAATATGGAGAGAGACAGTGACAGTGAGAGAGCGTTTTTTTGTCCCCTTGTCTTAACATCATACAATAGTTGTAATCAGGCATCACTATCACACAGTTGAGAGTTGGCAACAAGAAAGGTATTGACTACGAATTCCATCTGAACCCTTCATATACAGAAAAATGATGTTAAAATGATTTCGATGATGATGATAATATATATTACATTCTTGAAGTTGTCGTTTTTGATGCAAGGTATCCTTGATGATAGCCATGTTTTTCACCTATCAATTCCTTCAGTCCACCACACCACACACTATAAAGAACTAAAAGTGCTACAACACATCATCAGCCTTATGAAAGTTTATATAGTATACATATAAATATATATATTTTTACATACACGTGGCTGATGCCATTGCCGCCTGATTGGCTCCCATGCCGGTGGCACTAAAAACACTCATTATACTCTCGGAGTGGTTGACGTTAGCAAGGGCATCCAGCTGTAGAAACATTGCCAGATCAGATTGGAGCCTGGTGCAGCCTCCTGGCTTGCCAGTGCCCAGTCAAACCATCCAACCCATGCCAGCATGGAAAATGGACGATAAATGATGATATATGTATGTATATCTGAAAGTATAGCTCCTAGAATAAGAATGGGCTGAGCAAGGTTCAGAGCTGCTACCACTGTTAGTAAGAAATGGCCTCTCACTCAGAGTGAAAGGCAGATTGTATGATGCCTCTGTACGTACAGCTATGTTACATGGCAGATGGCAGTGAGATATGGACTGTGACATATTAAGAACATGTGAAGGCTTGAAAGAAATGAAACCAGCATGCTCCACTGGGTGGGTAATGTCATTGTGCACATTTGACAATGTAAATGATTTAAGAGGAAAACTACGTATAAGAGGCATCATGTTGCATGCAAGAGAGAAGACTGCACTGGTGTGGTGATGTGATGTGTATGGATGTGGACAGCTGCATTAAAAAGTGCCAATCTCTAATTGTGGAGAGAACATGTAGAAGGGGCAAACCCAGGAAGATGTAGAACAAAGTGGTGAGAAAGAATCTTCAGATGTTGGTCCTCACACAGGGCATGACAAGGGACCAAGACTTCTGACTGTTTGCTGTGGTTGAGAAGACATGTTAATCTAAGTAAAATTGTGATTGTCCTTGCATACAGGTGTGTCCCCTGCATCTCTCTTCAGCTGAGTGATATTAATTTTGCGGGCTCATGGGTGCTGGTGTAAAAAGCACCTATGCTGATGCCACATGAAAAGCACTCAGTACACTCTGTAAAGTGGTTGGCATTAGGAAAGGCATCCAGCCAGAGAAACCATGCCAAAGCAGACATGGAGCCTGAGCAGCTTTTCAGCTGGCCAGCTCCTGTCAAACTGTCCAACCCATACCTCTGGTCATTAAATGATGATGATGATATAATATACTCACCTAGGTATGTGTGTATGTGGAGAGAGAGAGCAAGTAAAAGGGAATTTTTGAAAATGCAAGTTGGATCCTCAGTCAGCACTTTGAAGACTTTGTCTGACAAAATGCTTATGGTTTACATTAAAATGAATCTATATTAGCATATATTAATGCAAACCATGCATTTAAGTGGTGAGTTCAAATTGCATGAGCTACGTGCATGCATGTATGATGGTGATTAAGATCATTTTTCATCAACATTATTAACATGACTTAACATCCACTTTTCAAGCTTGTATGAGTCAGACAGGGTTTATTGAGGCAGGTTCTCTACAGCTGGATGCCCTTCCTGTTCTCAAGCTTCACCTGTTTCCCATGGCCTGACATGTTTTCCATGGAAGACTGGAAAAGAACATCATCACATGTATGATAGCGATGCTTATTTATGACCATGTAATGTCAAGACAATAGTACATACACACACACACACAGTTATGTATGCACACACATATGTATGCAATAGACTTCTTTCAGTTTCTGTCAGCCAACTCATTCACAAGGTTTTTGGTTGGCTTGAGGTTACAGTAGAAGACACTTGCTCGAAGTGAATCCAATTCTATTATGTTTTTGAAGCAAGCTTCTCAATCATACAACCATACCTATGTCTTTGTTATTCATAACAGCAGCATTAAATTATTGTCATAATCAATCAACTATTACAGTTCATCATTTTGTATATAATTTCTTATTTTGACATTTGCATTAATTGTAATTAATTCAGTGGAAATAACATTTATATTTTTTTTAGAAATAACTGTTTCTAATTCTTACTAAAAATTAATGATTTAAAAAATTTTTTTTTTTACCTTAACAGTTTATTATGAATTTCTTGTCTGTGGCATATCGGCAATTTGCCAATATATTCTTTCAAACCAATACAAAATTACTTTCAGGTAAGTTTTCCAAAATATGTGCACTGATTTTAGATACTATAGTAAATGTTTTTTGCGAAGATACCATTTTACCATTTTGACGTTATATGCACACACACACACATGCACACATGTATATACATTTGTACACTTCCCAGCTAGGTTTTAGGTTGTCCCACTGCATGGCACCATGAACAAGTGTCTTTGACTATAGTTCTGTGAATGGATTTGGAAGAAGGAAACTAAAAGAAGTTGATAGTATATAGATATATCCACACGCAAATACATGAAATACACATCACTCCACACAATGCACACACATACACATCAGTACATGAAATGCACATCACTCCAACATGTTACTTATACACATACACACACACAGGCCCACATAATTTTAACCTCACCCATATACATATACTCACTTGCCCCATTCACACATATGCACTCACACTCACCATTCTCTGTGCACCATAGTTTGGCCAGGTCACCATTATTATCTCCCTTCCATTCAGCCTCTTTCATCATGTGGAACCATTAATCTCTACACATTGTTTTCTCTCTCTGTTTGTTTCCCTCTCAATCCTTTCTGTCGAAAAGTGTAGGCTTGAATTGTCAAAGTTTTCTCCATTCTTCTTGGGCGTTAAACTAATACACCTGCTTGTTGTTCCTTCACCTGTCTTCATCTTTTGTTTTCTGTAAATTTGAACTATATACATACATGCATACATACATATACACACGCACACACATTACATTACATGGAAAAATGCGAGCATGAAAAGTAATATTCTTAAGATTATAAACCTGTAAAAGTACAGGTCAAGTTATTACACCTGTAAAAGTATAGGTCAAAGCTATTATTTCTAGTAAAGTAAAGAATAAGAAACTTTTTACTTAAAATATTGCAGCAAAGAATGTCAGTTCTTCTAATTTATCACTCTTTACAGTTCTCATCTATTAAATTAATTGTACAAAACTGTTCAGCTAATTTGTTTGTTTGTCTAATCAGTCACTTTTTTATGTATTTCATGTAGTAAATTAGCCAAATTCTACTTAAATAAGTATAGTGTTATTTGTAAACTATAATAAAATAAGTTTTAATATTCAAATTTTAATTTTAGCTTCAGTATTTTAAGTAAAAAGTTTCTTATTCTTTACTTTACAAGAAGTAATAACTTGTCCTGTACTTTTCCAGGTTTATAATCTTAAGAATATGACTTTTCATGCTTGCATTTTTCCTTGTAATCCATGATTTTTCCAGGCATTGCTGTTATATGATAATTAATAATGTGTCAATTAATAATTTAAGATTTTACCTTATAAAGTACTGAAAGATAATATTTCAATTTTTCCATGTAAGTGATGATAATATTTCAATTATCTTCATGTTTAATTTAAATATATGTTGTGATTGAATTATTTGATATTATCCATCCACACCAAATTAATGGCAAGGATTTTTACCATGTTGTTGGTTGCATCATGGCTCACCAAAAGTTACAAACAACGACCCCAAAACCATCAGTTACCAAGCTCACCTTAAGTAACCTAATTTTGCAATATTAGGAGGTCACAGGAATTCATTCAATGGAGAAAAAAATTTCCAATGATTCCAGGATTTGCAGCATATTAGGTCAGGGTATTTGATTCCATGCAAAAAACCAAATTTTTTTTTCTTAGTGAAGATCATGCAGGTGTTAATATAGAAATTGACCATAATTTTGTTGTTATTTAGCCTCACATCAACCCTGATACTGCAAACGTATCATCAAAGACATTCCAGCCTTCAGCAAACTGTCTTTTTAGGGATAATCTAGGACATTGCATACAATGGGCATGTGATTTAGGTAGGGGGATACTTTGACTACTATTTTTAGTGTGTCGAGCGACCATTGGTTCAATTGCGTGATGAGATTTTTTTACACATATATGTGTAATATGTATATATATCATCGGCAGAAGTTAGAGAGTAAGTCAAAGGCTTAGAGTTTTATATATTGGAACTTATCAAACACAAATTTGTCCATTGTCACTCTGTAACTTGTGATGAAATAACTTCTAAAATACTAAACTTTGTCAAAAATGTTAAGAGTAAACCCTGTTGTATGTGACACATTCTACCAGTATCAGAAGTTTGAAAGTGTCTAGTAAAAAAAAATTGATGAAATAATCTGTATGTCTAATTGAATAGATCCGAAATGTAGGAAAGGCAAAGTTGACTTCGGCAGAATTTGAACTCAGAACATAAAGACAGATGAAATACCACTTCTAAAATACAAAATTTTGTCAAAAACGTTAAGAATAAAGTGTTTAGTTAAAAAAAGATTAATTAAATAATCTCTATGTCAAAGTCGACCTCGGCGAAATTTGAACTCAAAACATAAAAAGAGATGGAATACCGCTAAGCATTTTGCCCAGCGTGCTAATGTTTCTGCCAGCTCACTGCCTTAGAATGTAAACATTCGTTTTAGAAATATATTCTTTATTCTTATTGCTTAGGTGTTACTTCCTTACTTACTGACATGAAACTTCGTAACATTTTACCTCATAACTCTTTTTCTACTAATTTTTGTTTGAATTCCTCATGCATTGTTCTATCATTTAAGCCTAAGAAAAAGTATACTTTTAATTTAAAATTAAAAAATTTATGTTAATTGAAGATGAATATCTTTCTTACTGCCCACTTGAGGTCTGACATATTTTGATGCAACTTTTTTTCTATTGAACCAAATCTCAAACTATTTATGCCAAAGTGTAGCTGAGGAGGTGTCCTCTTTAAAACTATTAACAGTTTGCAGTTTAGTTAAGAACTGAATTAGTGGTGAAGCTTGGAAACTGCTGTAATTGATGAAATGGTGGACTTAAGAATATATTCAACCACTACCATGGTTGAATGATACATACATACACACACACACACACACACACATATGTTTATGAATTTGTTTTGCAAAATTCCTGATGTGAAATCGTATGTTGAAACAGATATTGTTATATTTTGGGGTGGTCATTTTTTTTTTTTTGTCAAATAAACACATGCACTACATATTTGTTCTTCCCTTGTTTATTATTGTTCTTATTTTATCTTATGTCCATTGTCTGGAAATCTTATGTCTATTGTCTGGAAATCTTTTGTCACATATCTATGACCTCTTTAACGACCTTTCCATTTTCCATCCATGTGTATCTGATGAAAGATTTCTAGACAATGGACATAAGATAAAATAAGAAATTTCACTTGCTTCTACAAAAATTGCAATGCACGGGTGTTGTTGCTGTCAGTTCTCCCATCAACAAACCTACTTGCTTCATACTTTGACGCCATGTGAAATGAGACATTAGAAAACAGATAAGGTTCAATGACAAGAGAGACTTCTAACTCTAAGATAATGCCTCAATAATACATTTTTGATGTTGGCCACCAACTCAGTCTTGGTATTACAGGCAGAGCATTTGGTGTCTTTCTCACATAGTGATCCATGGGATTACAGTTAGGGGAATTAGGCCACCAGAAATTGGGGTTGGTGAAATTGTAGAATTTCTCCAACAACCACTTCAAACTTTTTCTAGAGGTATGGCATAGAGCTGAATCATGCTGCTACACATGGCCTTCCAGCAGTAACCCTCTCCAGCCAGGGTTTGACAATCTCCAGCAACATAACAGCTGTATGAATTGAACCTAAGGCCTCATTCAAAGATGTGGGGCTCATGAAATCATTCTCACTGGAGATATATCCAAAGACAGTTTTGGGGAACTTGGTTTTCAGGATGTCTGTGTCACATCTTATATAACCTTTTCAGTATTCACAGAACATTGAGCAGCAGTCATGATGCCAGCATTTTGATACCCAGTGTGAATCTTCATGATCCATTCACAAGGCTTCAAGTCCTCCATAGCTAACTTTTTCTCAAGTACAACTTTATGCTCTCCGACACCACTGACTGTTCCTGAAGAATGGAGACATAAAAAATTGTCACATTTAGTCCAAAGACTCTATGTCTATCGTTGTCTTGGGAGGGTCATTACTTCAATAATAATAACATATGCACACACTGGTTCAGTATCACTTCTTCCTCATTAGTCACTTGGTTAAATATCTAACCAACTAATCAATCATTTGTTTAATGTGCTGGTTAATCAAGTAATCAGTTGTTTGTCAGTAAGAGTTCTTTTGTCACTATTCATAACCCTTTTAGTGACTTCCCTCTCCCTAAAATACACACACACAATGTGTTATTTGCCAGGAGCACCTGTATACAATCTGCCTCATCACCTTTCACCTTATTCCTACTTTTCTATCTAACCCCTGACACTAATCTCTTTCTTTCCCCCAATTCCTTCCATACTCCCTCCCACCAAAGTCACTACTCTGTTACTCTCTCTAAAACCACTCTCTCTCATCACCTTGTCTAAAATCACATTCACTCTACTATTCTTCTTCAATTATAGCATCTCCTCTAATCCCCCTTAACCTTGCAAACCGACATAACTAGTGACTGTTTCATGAGAAAAGTACCTAGTTCTCTCTGTGAAGTTGTTGGCATTATGAAGGGAATGCAGCCTTAGAATCCATGTCAAAATAGACACTGGAACACAATGCAGTCCTCCAATTCACCCTGTCAAACCATTTAACTCATACCAGCATGGAGACTGGATGTTAAGTGATCTTAACCCTCTAGTGTTCAGATTACTCTTCATATATAATGCTTATTTATTCATGCTAGCAGGACTCGTGAATATTTCACAGAATTAATGGCAAACCTATTGGGTTATTTCTGAAAACTTTATCCAAGAAACATGAAAGTGTAGCCTGTATTGTGTCTGTATCAAAAGATAGTCGCTCATCTGCTATTCATTGAAAAGTGAAAGAAATTGGAATATGATGATTACTTAATGCACTTTATATGTATACTTTATACATAACTTTATAGACTTAATACACAGCACTCATGAAATAAATATTCACTCTTACTTTTCCCATAGACAGAAAAAAAAATATCCTGCACATATGATACAACCGTTGGTTAAATTGCATGTAAATAAGCATGGATATTTCATGGAATTGCACTTGGTTAAACTGCCACATAAATAAGCATGAATATTTCATGGAATTGCACTTATGCACTTATACTGATAGGTGATATAAAAACTTAGTTCAATTTTTTTTAAAAATACACATTTCACTATTCAGTCGCTACCATCATCATCTCTCTCTTCCTGCTCGCTCCCCCCACTCCCTCTGCCTTTCTTTAACCTCACCATCAGAACATCACCCCTCTGCTAAAATTATATTTTTAACTCTCCTCCTCTACCTTTAACTAACTTTTTGAACCATATAATAAATATTACATTCCCCCTACCTCACATCATGGATGCTTTTCTCTCCCTCTTTCTGTCTTACTCTTCACCTTATCCTCTTTTTCTTTTTCTTTCTCCTCTCTTTCCCTTCAACTAATCACATGAAAGCATAACAATTACATTCCCTCTACCTCATGTCATTGATGCTTCTCTCTCCCTTTTTTTCTCCCTCCCTCTTTTTCTCCTTTTCTTTCTCCCTTTTTTTCTAATCACATGAAAGTGTTACTGACAGGCTAAGTAATGCAATGACAAATATAATTATAAGATTGTCTTGGATTAATTATGCATTATTTAATTCCTTTGATTTTGATGACATGGTTGTTTATTTTTAGAATGACATTATAGGGTAGGTGAAAAAGGCTGGATCTGGTTAGTGTGAACATAAAATTGGTAGAATACTTTGGCCTGTATAAATGCTAAAGGGTTAATGGTGATGATGACAGTGGTGGCAGCAATACTGGATGTCTATGTATGTGTGGCTTAAGATAGAAAAAGGAACTAATCTGGAGGAATTCTGGTTTAAGCATGCCATATAATCCTTCATAACTTTCTTCATTTATTGGAATTTTCAGAAGATTTGTGAATTTGTGTTCTATACACAAGAATTCATATCACCATCATCATCATATGATTATGCAAAACCACCCCGCAAAATTTTTGGTGCATGATTTAAGGGCTATTTAGCTGTCATTTTTAGTACACCTCACAGCCACCTGATACCCTCCTTGTTTGTCACTCTGATATATTGATGTTTTCCAATATCTTTCTCCCTGTTCTCCCTGCAAACACATTTAACAGTATATTGTATGATTTAAACCAAAAATTTGGACTGTCTGTATTTTTAAATGATTATTTTTTTTTAATCTGAAAAATTTTTTTAAAATTCTTTTTAATTTGGAAAAATCAAAAAAAAAATTTTTTTTTTATAGTCATGTGAATTCCCATCTGTAGAATAGAAATTCACAAAAATTTTCTGCAAATTTCCCACAATAAAAAAGTTATGAGAGATTATATGGAGTGCTTAAAGCAAAATTCTGCCACTAATCTAATCATGCAGTATCAAATACTAGATATTTATGCTCTCAATTACACCAAGTTGACTCAGCAATTTTGACTGTCAAAATAACAACGATAAATGTCTTTCTACTGTATAAGCTGAACAATCAAATCACCTCTGATGTCAGCATGAGAGTTGTAGACAATTTAACAGCTACCTAACCTATACACTCACACACAACATAGACAAATACTGGTATGTCAATTAACTTTCAGCATAAATTCTTGCTATATTAAAATCGTTTCTGCTTCTGGAGGTTGTCTCACAATTACAAATGTCAGTTGAGAACAGCTCTACATAAGGAGGGGAGATAAGCTGAAGATTCAAGAATTCGTTTAAGTTAACTTGCCATTGAGGGATGGGATGAGCTGATTGTCTAGATATCAAAGGATACTCATGGATATGTATTTCTGCTTCAATAGGCATCATCAACATGACAATTGTCTTCACCTAACTCCATCAGTTAAGGGACATAGACACATAAAAAGAATTAATTTATAGCCTCAGTAATTTGCATAACTTGAGGAAAATGAGCTAAGAAAATTAACTCAGAGTGACTAGTGGTATGTTTATAAACAATATAAACAAATGCAGATGTATCTAATACCATCCAACATTAATTCTTGGTGTATTAAAATCTTTAGCTGCCTCTAGAAGATGTATCACTTTTAACAAATGGCAAGTGAGACCAGTATACACATGAGAATGTGTATACACATATACAAATATATATACACACCTGTGTGTGTGTGTGTGAAACAATGATTCAGAGTACCTGAAACATGTGTAATGTATATAACTTTACAGTTAATTATTTTTATAGCATTTTACCTTTGAAATATGAGTTGATGTTAAAAACTTATCATTCTTGTATGTAAACTAAAAATATCTAAGGATCTCCTTACACACATACATGCACACTCAGGTAATTTGAACATTATATATAAATAGCTAGGATGTATTCTGTAATCTCTGAGAAAGGGACCCACATTTACATGCTGACATACGTTAGACAGAGTTTATTGAGGCAGATTTTCTATGGCTACATGCCCTTCTTGTCACCTACCTTCACTTGTTTCCAAGCAAAGTAATATTTTCCCATACCCAGACAAGTTTTTGCAGAATATTGGAAATGAGTAATACTGCTTCTATGACAGTGAAAATCATTTACAACTACCACACAGTGGGCTTCTTTCAAGGATGCACATGCATACACTGATATGCACATATATATATATATATATATATATATATATATA
>NC_068996.1:23688320-23692352 GCF_001194135.2 Octopus bimaculoides | reverse complement strand
TGATTTGGCGGACACCATTTGTTTTCTAACGAAACACTTTCAAACTTGGGACACTGGTAGAATGTGTCATATAAAACATCTTTTACTCTTAGTGTTGTTGAGAAAAGTTTATATTTTTAAAGTTATTTCGTGTTAAAGTTGTCGTATTTTGGTAATTTCAACCAATCACTGACGTCTATTGAGGTGAAAACAATTACTGCTGTGGTTTGTCAACAGGACGTTGTGGCGGTGTAATGGGATCTTTTCCCTTGAATAAAATTAGTGCCGTTGTTTGTCAACAACAACTATTGGCGGTACTGTTATTTATGACATTGTTCGTGCGTTTGTACTGGTTTTAGCTTTAGGGTGTTAGGGTTCGGGCTATGAGTAATTTTGCAAAAATACTCATAACCCTAACCCTAACAGTAAAACCTGAACCCTAACCCTAAAACCCTAAAGCTAAAACCAGTACTAATATACGAACGATGTTATAAATAACAGTACTGCCGATAGTTGTTGACAAACAACGGCACTGATTTTATTCAAGGGAAAAGATCCCATTACACTGTCAGAATGTGTTGTTGACAGACCACAGCAGTAACTGTATTCAGCTGAACAGACATCAGTGATTGGTTGAAATTACCGAAATACGACAACTTTTAACATGAAATAACATCGAATATAAAAGTTTTTCTCTGTTCTATAAGACAAAATATACAAGTATACGAAGTTTTAAAGTGTTTCGGTAGAAAACACACTAAATAAAAGATGGTGTCCACCAAATCAGAAAGATCCAGTTTTGGTTGGCTTAGGGCAATAGTAGTAAATATTTGCCCAAAGTGCTGCACAGCAGGTCTGAACTTGGGGTGGTTGTGTGATTATCCATGCAGTCACATCTGCACCTAACTAATTAGAATATGTTTCTTCCAATTCTCTATTGCTTTGTGGTAAATAATTATTTTAAATATTTACATTTTCATTTCTTTTAGGTAATTATACTAGAACACCACTTCTGGAATGCTGTCAACAAATGGCAACTTTAAATCAAATGCATAGGTCTCCATGGCGACCCAAGATAAAGAAGAAGCGTCCAACATTCGGCCTCCCATTTCTGCGTGGCATTGTTTTAAAAACTTTAATTAAAAAACCTAAAAAACCCAATTCTGCCAATCGAAAATGTGTTCGTGTGAGGCTTAGTAATGGTCGTGAAGCCACAGCTTATGTACCTGGAGAAGGACACAATCTTCAAGAGCATAGTATTGTTCTTGTTAGAGGAGGTAGATTACAAGATGTTCCTGGTGTAAAATTAAAATGTGTACGAGGGAAATATGATTTAGCACATGTAAAGAAATAAATTTATTCTTATTTCTGTGATTTAAGTCTTTATTGTTATTATTATGTTTCAGATTAAGGTGGCAAGCTCGTAGAATCATTATGCACTGAGCAAAATGCTTAGCAGCATATCTGCCTTTACATTTTGGAGTTCAAATTTAACCAAGGTTGACTTTGCCTTTCACCCTTTCAGAGTCAATAAATTAAGTATCAGTTAAGTACTGCGGTTGATGTGATTGTGGAGGCGCAATGGCCCAGTGGTTAGGGCAGCGGACTCGCAGTCGTAGGATTGTGGTTTCAATTCCCAGACCGGGTGTTGTGAGTGTTTATTAGGCAAAAACACCTAAAGCTCCACGAGGCTCCGGCAGGGGATGGTGGCGAACCCTGCTGTACTCTTTCGCCACAACTTTCTCTCACTCTTTCTTCCTGTTTCTGTTGTACCTGTAATTCAAAGGGTCAGCCTTGTCACACTGTGTCACACTGAATCTCCCCAAGAACTACGTTAAGGGTACATGTGTCTGTGGAGTGCTCAGCCACTTGCACATTAATTTCATGAGCAGGCTGTTCCGTTGATCGGATCAACTGGAACCAGCGACGGAGTGCCAACATGATGTGATTGACTTCCCCCCCCCCCCAAATTTCAGGTCTTGTGCCTTTAGTAGAAAGGATTATTATTGTTTCAGATTAAGGTGGCAAGCTAACAAAATTGTTAGCATGCTTAGCAGTATCTCATCTGTCTTTACATTTTGAGTTCAAATTCCACCAAAGTTGATGTTACCTTTCATCCTTTTGCGGGGTCTATAAAATAGGTACCAGTTGAGCACTGGGATTGAAGTAATCGACTTATCTCCATCCCTGAAATTGCTGGCTTTGTGCCAGACTTTGAAACCATTATTATGTTTCAGATTGTGTAAATTATGAGGTTTGTTAGGCTATGGGTTTGTATCTCCCTTCAAATTTTGCCCTTTATTTCCCTAATACCTCATAGCTGAAACAAAATTAGGAGGAATGTCTGATAGCGGCTAAGCAAAGAATTAATGGCTTATATACCTATACTATATATATATATATAAGTTATAGACTAACCCCACATCTTGCATAACCCTACCAACATCACCACCACCACCTCAGGTTTTGTAATCTTGCGTGTTGCATCATGACCTCTCTTGTGCTGGTGGTATAAAAAAAAGCAGCAAGCACATGCCATAAAATGATCGCAATTAGGAAGGGCATCCAACTGTAAAAAACCAATATTTAAAGTTAACATTGGAACAAAATACAATCCTTGATTGATCCTGTCTGCTCATCCAAATATAGAACATGGACATTAAATGATTATAATGATTGTTTTCCAGCATAGCATGGTGGTCCTGGTTTAGGATGAATGTTGCTGTAATTTAGCCCCAGGAGACATGATCTCCGGCTGGTTGTACGACACGATTTGTGTCCTTATATTTTCGAACAAAGGAATCTAGCACCCCAACTCACATTGTGAGATTTAAAAATAGCAATTTTCTAATTTAAAGATCAGTGACTAGTTGTCACTTTGAAAACTATATTTCGAATGGGAATTTGGCAGCGCCACCTCTAGCCGAACAATTATTCTGTGCTGATAAAGGGAAATAACCTGGAAATCACAATACACAGATATTGTTTTGAGCTGAGTGGGGGTGCTAGATTCCCTTGTTTGAAAATATAAGGATACAGATCATGTCATATAGCCAGCTGGAGACAATGTCTCCTGGGGCTAAATTACAGCAACATTAGTCCTAAACCAGGACTGCCATGTTATATTGGCAATCAATCATCATCATCATCATCATCGTTGTCATCATTTAACGTCTGCTTTCCATGGACGATTTGACTGAGGACTGGTGAACCAGATGGCTACACCAGGCTCCAATCTGATTTGGCAGAGTTTCTACAGCTGGATGCCCTTCCTAACGCCAACCACTCAGAGAGTGTAGTGGGTGCTTTTACGTGCCACTGGCACGAAGGCCAGTCAGGAGGTACTGGCAACGGCCACGCTCGAAATGGTGTATTTTACATGCCACCTGTACAAGAGCCAGTCCTGTGGCACTGGCAACGATCTCGCTCAAATGTCTTTTCACGTGCCAGGAAGGCGACGTTGGTAATGATCACGCTTAAATGGTGCTATTTACATGCTACCGGCATGGAAGCCAGACAGCTGCTCTGGCAACGATCACGCTTGGACGGTGCTCTTAGTCCTCCACTGGTACAGGTACCATCACAATATCGCTTTCACTTGCCCCAACAGGTCTTTGCAAGCTGAGTTTAATGTTCAATGAAGACGTTGGCATGGGTGCCAGTCTACAAATTTAGTTTGATTTCACTTGCCTCAACAGGTCTTCGCAAGTGGAGTTTAGTGTCCAGAAGGAATGTAACGCATAAGTGGGCTGGCTACATCCCTGGCAGAGGCCTTGGATTTTGGTCTCACTTGGCTTGCTGGGTCTTCTCACGCACAGCATATTTCCAAAGGTCTCGGTCACAAGTCATCGCCTCGGTGAGGCCTAATGTTCGGAGGTCGTGCTTCATCACCTCATCCTAGGTCTTCCTGGGCCTGCCTCTTCCACGGGTTCCCTCAACCACTAGGGTGTGGCACTTTTTCACACAGCTATCCTCATCCATTCTCGCCACATGTCCATACCAGCGCAATCGTTTCTCTTGCACACCACAACTGATGCTTCTTAGGTTCAACTT
>NC_068996.1:23685383-23687905 GCF_001194135.2 Octopus bimaculoides | reverse complement strand
TACACTTTCAGCACACCCTCCTCCACAACTAACTTGGTCACCCAGATAGCGGAAGCTATCGACTACCTCTAGTTTTTCACCCTGGAATGAGATAGAAGTTGTTTCCTGTTTGTTTGCAGTCTTTATTGCACCTGAACATCTGCCACATACAAAAACTAACTTCCTAGTTAATCTGCCTTTGATATTGCTGCACCTCTTATGTGTCCATAGCTTGCACTGGATACATCTTATAGAGTTTCTACCTACTCCTTTTCTACATACTGAGCAGGGCCATCTACCTGAAGGGGTCTGTGTTTTGTCTACCTTCCTACTTATTAGGATTTTGGTTTTAGCTAAGTTGACCCTAAGGCCCTTTGATTCTAGTCCTTGCTTCCACACCTGAAACTTCTTCTCTAGTTCAGATAGTGATTCAGCAATTAGTGCAAGGTCATCAGCATAGAGGAGCTCCCAGGGGCACCCTGTCTTGAATTCCTCTGTTATCGCCTGGAGGACTAAATAGGAGGGGGCTGAGGACAGAACCTTGGTGGACCCCTACGTCTACCTGGAATTCTTCACTGTACTCATTGCCAATCCTCACCTTACTGACAGCGTCTCTGTACATGGCTTGCACAGCTCTCACTAACCATTCTTCTATCCCAAGTTTCCTCATTGACCACCAGATAAGAGATCGGGGGACCCTGTCAAAGGCTTTCTCCATGTCAATGAAAGCCAGGTACAGAGGTTTATCCTTGGCTAAGTATTTCTCCTGCAGCTGTCTCACTAGAAATAAGGCATCAGTAGTGCTTTTCCCTGGCACGAACCCAAACTGCATCTCATCTAAACTGATTCGCTCCCTAATTAGTTGGGCTATGACCCTCTCCATGACTTTCATTACCTCATCTAACAACTTGATACCTCTGTAATTATTTGTACTGTTGCTGAATATCTCATGTTGTGAGATTTAAAAATAGTAATTTTCTAATTTATAGATTAGTGACTAGTTGTCACTTTGAAAACTATATATTTCGAATGGGAATTTGACAGCGCCACCTCTAGCTGAACAATTTTTTTTTGCTGTTTTTGAAGAACTCTAGCCGAATTTTTTGTATGAAGCCACCATTGTTAGGTGGTGGTGAATAACTGAGAAAAATGAGAAGTTATGCAGAAGCTACTGGAGGTCGAGTTCCCCTAGACCCACGTGTGCTGAAACAGGAGATGTTACAGTGGAATGGAGAGCTGATACAGAAATATAGTAGTATGGTAGAAAAAGAATGTCAAATATAAAAATGACCCTGCCAGAGGAAGAAAAGTGGAAATGGAAAAGAAGACAGTCATATTCAGAACATTTTCGAATAAAAATAGAATTGAACACATGCTGCAGGAAGAAATAGAAGAAATTTTAGGAGACAGCAGAACATTCTTTATAAGAGGAAAGAGATATGCATCGATAGTGGTAATCTTTTTATCAGAAGAGCAGGCAGAAAAAACCTCCAACAGGCTGATACAGGGAGAAAAATGGACTTTGATGCCAAACTGTTTGGACAAAAGAATTGTCAGAATTAGGGTGGTAAGAATCCCACCATGGATAAACCCAGAGTGGATAATAGCTGCAACTTTTTATTCGGAGATGAGGAAGGAAAGCAAAGAAGTGAAGATGGGCATGATAAGCCGAACCCAACAAGTGAAATGTTGGGGCTACGGAGTAGAGATAATTTGTGCAGTGAGCGTGAAATATTTCAACGAAATACCTGAAACTTTAGAGCTACCAAATGAAGAAAAGCTGGAGATAATGTTGGAGGGGAGACCCCCAAAGTGTTACGAATGTGGTGAAAGAGGGCACTTGAGAAAGAAATGCCCTAGAGCAGTAGTGGGAATTGTAGAGGAGAGTATTCAGGAGAATATAAAGGTGGAGAAACAGCAGAAACAGATAACAGAACAAGACAGGAATTTTGCGGAGGTGAAAAAAGAGAGAGAAGGAAGTCACCAACGATAGTGGAATTGAAGAAGTACAAAGCAATGAAAGAGGTAACTCAACCTACGACAAGAAATGGGGAGGATTTACCAGTAGGATTACTTGTAAAGGACTTACAGAAACATTCAGACCCACAGACACTCAAGCACAGAAATATAGACAAACAGATACAAGATAATTCAGAATTACGGAAACCTAAAGACATAGACACACAGACGAAACATGCAGAATTACAGTCAAACGAACACGCAGACACAATCACAAGAAGGACAAGAATTGCAGAAATACAGAGTAAAAAAAAAACAAAAAAAAACAAAAAAAAAAACAGACATGCAAGATACAGACAGAAGCAGGATTTTTAAATGAAGTAGGACACCCTAAGAGTTAAAAGAGTTTCAAAATTGAAAGAGTGAACCCATGGGCCAGAGGTGGATGTTGAACCTCGCGCCTTGGTGGTGAATTATGTGGATGAAAGGGAGAGGATGAAACAGTAAGTCATGATTTAATTTAAAGACTGTGAAAGATTAAGAAAAACATTTGGTTAAACTTTTTGTTTAAAAAAAGAAAAAGA
>NC_068996.1:23676605-23685165 GCF_001194135.2 Octopus bimaculoides | reverse complement strand
CTTGGAGAGGGGCTGGAAATTGTTATTTAAAATGTAAAGTTTTAAAGGAAAAGGAATTCATGGTTTCATCTCAGAGCGGAAGTGAGATAGCCATCTCATTTTCATTGTAATTTAATTTATTTTAAATTCATCCTTTCATGTGTTTTTTGTTCTCGCATATCTGTGTATGTCCCCTCTGTGTTAGGCCTTGTACCTGTAATAAAGAATAAACCTCTAGACGAACAATTATTCTGTACTGATGAAGAGAAATAACCCAGAAATCACGATACACGGATATTGTTTTGAGCTGAGTGGGGGTGCTAGATTCCCTTGTTTGAAAATAAAGGACACAGATTGTGTTGTATAGCCAGCTGGAGACTATGTCTCCTGGGGCTAAATTACAGCAACATTAGTCCTAAACCAAGACTGCCATGTTATGTTGGCAAACACTCTTTACTACATATCCATTGAAGTCATCAACCAAAAACAGGTTGCTATGGTCTGTATTGCGGTTGTTTGCAAGAGGGCCTCATAGAAACGGTTACTTGTTCTTCTGCTATTTGTTAGGATGGTACTTATGCAGGGACCTATTACTGTCAAGTTGACTATGACTAATATAGATTTAATTATTCTGTCATAAATGCTGACTACCTCAGTTTCAACCTTATACTGACTCCACCAATTCCAGTGCTGTTACCCACCCTGATGAATTTGTACACATCTTCCTTGTTCGTAAAGAGCCTGGATATGTACATAGCAAACATACACTGGCCTCCTCTCTAGCATCTTTACTGTTTCAATAGATTCATCTTCATGCCTTTGATGATGGTGTCAGCCCTGAAGCTTTGCATTTGAAAGGGAGTGGAGACTCCTTGGTAGTACTTATTTTGTTTGATGTCATATCTATCTATCTATCTATCTATCTATCTATCTATCTATCTTCTCTCTCTCTCTCCCTCCCTCCCCTCTTTATCGTTCTTTCTTTCTTTCTTTCTTACTATTTGTATGTATGTATGTGTATGTGTATATACTTGTGTATTTATATACATACTTAAATACTGGTTGCAGATGTAAAATTGGTGCAACCAACAGAGTTCAGGGAAAAAAAAAAAAGCTTAAAATCTCTGTCTTTTATGATTTATTGAAAATTCGTGATACATCAAGATACTGGACTTGTATACTACATAATTATTCAAAATAATCCCGCCAGCTTTTATGATCTCCTCAAGGCAACCACAGAATCAAGAACAGGCATGTTTCACTGTTGCTGCTGACAAATCTTGGAATGCCTGGCAGATGTGCTGCTTTAGCTCATTCTTAGTGTTGCAGGCAGTCTTGTTGGTAACTCTCTCAACTGCACCCAAGAAAAAAATAATCCAGGCTATTCCAGTCTGGAGAGTTAGGAAGTGACATGTTTAGGTTGACGTGGTTGTAAAAGCTGTGTGGGAGCCATTTTTGAGTCTTCTTCTATGGCTGTGTGTGCAGTTTTTTCATCACAGCCCAGTTGCCTGGTAATCTCACATATCCCAATGGACGTGTGTGTGTGGGGGACTTCTTGAATGAACTCAACTTTCTGAATGAAATCAGCATCTCTCACCTTTTGTTTACTACATTTATGTTGTTTTCCTAGCAGCCACTGTGTCAACATCAAAGTTACTATCCTATAACTCATTTCTCACTCTCTGGACTGTGCACAGTCAGAGCCTCAAGTTGTCAACAAATGCTTTGTTATTCATGCTGACACAGACTGTATACACCACCACCTTCTTTTTCCATTTCTCAGACCTCTTGTAGTCTTTTAATCTGTCTGGGTTTGCCATTTTTTTTAAAGCAATGTGCAATCTGAAGGGTAAGCAATATTAGTTTACATAATAGTTTTAAAAATAGTATTTTATTTCTTATCTAAACAGAAGCACCAATTTAAAATCTGCATCCTGTATATACGTATCTCTCTCTCATATATATATATATATATATATATATATATATATCTATATATCTATATATATAATAATAATAATAATAATAATAATAATATAAATATATAAATATATACATATACACATACATATATGTACACACCTACATATATGGGTACAGGACATCAAAAAAACGAAAACAACAAAAGAAACAAACAAACAGAGAAACAAGACAGGCAACATAAAGAACATTCCCTTCATCAGTTGTACCCTGTTTTATCTACTCCGCATTTCGAAGGTTGGGACAAGACGCAACTTCATTAAAACAATCCTTCCCGCAAATCAAATTAAATAAAATTTGGGATTTTTTGCGGAGGGTGAAAGTGGTAACAAAAACAGGACAGTGAGAACAATACAGTAAAAACAAACGGTGAGGACTGTTAAGCCAAGACAATGTGAAGTGGTGAATGCTGGAAAAAGAGCTTTGAGAAGAGACAGGTAAAAGCATTTCTTGTCTTTAAGAAGGAAATGGAAAAAAGAAAGATCGATGGCCGTTGGTCATGTGTGAGCAACGAGAGAGTCAAGGAGGAAGAGTGAGAGAGAGAGAGAGAGAGAGAGAGAGAGAACGGTGAAGGGGAGAGAAGAATAGGGAAAGGGTGAGAGAGAAAAACAGAAAGGAAGAAGAACAAGAGAGGGAGATAGATAGACAGAATAGAGATAGAATAAGAGTGCACATTGTAATTATTAAAATAAAACTTACTTGGAAATGGATGTGTGGCATTCGATCATATAATAATATAAATATATAAATATATGCATATATACATACATATATGAACATATCTACATATATATGTATATATTACATACACATATGGGTACAGGACAAAAAAACGTAGACAAAATGAGAAATGAGAACATAAAAAACAAAAACTTAGAAAATGAACTTTTTTCGAACAACGAAAGAAGCAAACAAACAGAGAAACGAGAAGGCAACATAAAGAACATTCCCTTCATCAGTTGTCCCCTGACTAAGAAACAGCAGCTATTGCATTCTCACAGCTGTAGATGGTCTCTGTGTTTTCTACCTGGAACTTCCATAGTCCTAGCCTTACTTGTCTGGTTGGCTGGATTTATTAGCAGCACTGGGAAAAAATGCACCCAGAGACTAATGACAGTGTTGTACCTGATTCCTGCAAATCTAGCCACTTCTTTTTCATCACAGACCATTCCACTGCTATCCATTTTCTTGTGGATATTGGTGCAGGGACTGATACCCTAACATCTGCTGTGGTGCCGGATAATAAAAGACTTACACCTAATATTTTATAAGCTATAAACCATTCTCAGGTTTCCACTTTCGATCAGAAGACTGTTACACTTAATTTCAGTCT
This sequence comes from Octopus bimaculoides, assembly GCF_001194135.2. Classification (NCBI taxonomy): domain Eukaryota; kingdom Metazoa; phylum Mollusca; class Cephalopoda; order Octopoda; family Octopodidae; genus Octopus; species Octopus bimaculoides. The sequence goes on along the minus strand of NC_068996.1, from coordinate 23,681,873 downwards.
TTGAACAGTTTTTTTTAAATGAGTTTTTGTCATGTCTAAATTGCCAACTTCTTATTTTTCACATCATTTTACTCTTTTTGTGGATCAATAGGCCAGATTCTACCATAGATTTATTGTGCATGATATCATAACTTGAACAATTTCTGTCAGCTCTGCCTTCTTAAATTCTCCCTCAAGATGATATGGTGCTATCCTTTGCAATTATACTTGCATTGCTAGTTCTATATTTAAAAATCAAGCTGCAGTAAACTTTACTACTAACTATGTCATCACTGATAGACCACCATTTTTTTTTTTTGAAACTACAACAATTTGCCTCTGAATGAATTATGATCACTTAGACAAAATCCAATTATAAGCTTGAATTGGGCACTTTTCATCCTTTTGATAACAATTGGTCATCACCCCTTCATATGTGCCCCCCACCTCAAGCACTGTTGGTGACTGGCTAGTATCAGAATGTTTAATACCCATATTAAATTTGTTAAGTATCCTATGGCCTATTTTTCAGAGCTTCTTTCCCTCTCTTCATGGCACTAAAATATTCTCTAAAAGTGATCCAGACTATACCTGCAACTAGATACCTACTGAACCAGATTACATTTCTATGGCTGCATACCCTTCCTAATGCCAACCATTTTACAGTGTGTTCTAAGTGCTTTTTAGTGGCAGCAACACTAGTCAGATCAACAAGTAACTTGCAAGACAAGATCCCTTGACTGAGTGCGTGGTGGTGGTGGTGGTGGTGGTGGTGGGGGCATATAGTACTGAGAGAGGTAGTTTTTATGCCAGGTATTGAGAATCGGTACATTTATATAAACGTAACATACTAATTCTATACACTTACATCTGTAATCCAAAACATTACAGATAATCCAGGAGCAACTGATATTCCTTTTGAACAGTTGCAAATCACTGGTTGCAGAATTGAAATTCCAAGGAGTTGAAGTTCAGAAAGTGACAAGAGGAGATGAGATGAATGAGTTGGAAATGCTTGAGTGGAGGTGACAAGAGACCAGCTACTTTTGATGTGGAAATACTGCCGTAGAAAGCAAAGAATGGAGACAACAGGACGCTAGAAGTTAGTTAATATAGGCTAGAAAAACGATAGAGTGAGTGGTCACGGTTGAAATTACTTTGATCATAAGCCAGATCGTTCAATGCTGATCAGGGAGTTGGATGATAAACAACGACAACAATTATTATTGACTTGATAGTTAAAATCTGTCATAAAAACCCATTTATGGATCCGTAAGTTGCCAAACTTTTGCAGACGACTAAAGTGAAGAATGTTTGAAATTGCTGTAAATCGAGCGGAACAAAATACCTTATGGTATTTAATCACATTTTTTTCGTTCTGAGTTCAAATACTACCGAATTCAGCTTCACCGTTCATCTCCCGGGACGGCAGGTAGGTAGGAGTTCGATAAAATAAAGTGCTAAGGTATTCTAAACGTGAATGACAAGACGTTGTCACAATTATAATTATTTAAAAATACATTTGATGTTATTTATTTAGACAAACGGTTCAAAACCTAACCGAGACACATAAAATATATCGAGTGCTACGTGCTGTAGTGAAGAAAGAGAAAGTGCTTAATTTTTTTTTTTTTTTCTTAAATCTGTAAATTCACTTTAGGAAGTCATTGCCTTGTAAAGTTGGCGTGAAGAGTTATCGTTCGTAAAAGTTAATTAACCACTCAGTGTCTGTCTGCCTGTCTGGCGGCTGTCTGAAGAACTCTGCTACACCATGGACGATATTTTCACTTTAGTCAAAGAAGGTAATTCGATCCAAGTTCGAATTTGGCTTGATAACACAGCTAACGATCTAAACCAAGGGTAAGAGACACTATAACTTCCTATGTATATTGTTCGTTGATTTCTGAGTATTGTTGTTATTATATACAAATGTGTGTGTATATATATATATATATATATATATATATATGTATGTATGATTGCGTATTCATGTTTGCTGATATATATATATATATATATATATATATATATTTGTGTATATTTATCTGTGTACATATCTACGTATGTTTTTCTTTTTCGACGATATATTACATATTAAATGAAAATATTTAAAAATTATATATATATATATAATATGCACTTTGAAAAAAATCTTAATCTAACCAATTATATATATATATATAAGCAATATACCATTCTTGACTATTATTTTTGTGTAAAATAATTGACTTTTTATTCTGAAAGTAATAAATTTATTGGTGATAATGTTAATATTCACATAAAATACGAATTTTCAACTTATTAAACCGTGAGAATTAACAACTTAATGGTATCTGTTTGGTGCCGGGACTAAAGACTTGTTGCCCGAGGAAGAATATTTTTGACAACTTCCAAAATGGAGAAAATGTCCTGATATAGTTAATCGGACAGTTTCTCATCTTCTAAACTTTTTTTCTGTATGTAATTACTAGTAATTACAGCACGGTTCTCTCTATGTTTTATTTGCTCCCCAATAATTGTTTCTGTACAAATTGTTGCTTAATTGATATTCAGGAAGTCATCTTTATTAAATCGTACCTATCCCTAAACTTGGTGGAAGTGCCTTGCATGAGTCTGTGTGTGTTTGAATTGTAAGTAATTTGTTGTGTGTGTGTGTATCTGACTTGTGATGTGTGTAGTCTGTTAGTTTGTGTGTTGTCTGTGTGTGTTTATGTGTTGTGCGTAGTCTATGAGTTAGTGTGCGTGTTTGTCTATGTGTTCTTTTAATGTAGCAAGTATGTGTTTGAAGATTAGAATGTGTAGGCGTGCGTACTGATCCACATTTTTTAGTACTGTATCAACAGAATCTCTCTTACTGTCTCATCCTCACTTATTCACCTTTTCTCTCTCTCCTCAATTCTTCACTTCATCTGTCAGCTTTTTCTTGTCTTTGCATCAGTTCTTGAACAGTTTCCGCTCCTTTACATATTTTTAAAAATTCCGCTCTCCTTCAACCTCTTATATCTAATAGAGTATATGAAGTTATTAATATTCAGTCTGAAAAAAAAAAAGAAAGAAAAGATATATCTTTTTACTTTATTTTTGTAAGTTTTGAATCTGGTTTGCAATTCACATTCTTGGTTGGAATTTGGCAAATCAGGAACATAAAAGTTCTAGATGTAGTCTCAGATGATTTTATCATGACATCTTAGTATTCCTTACTTGAAATATTGAAATCGTTACTCTGGTTAATATCAGTTTCAAATTTTGGTCCAATGCCAGCAATTTTAAAAGATGGGAACAGTCAATTACATTGATTCTGTTTTCAATCAGTACTTATTTTATCGACCTCGACCTATGGAAGGCAAAGTCGACCTCGGTGGAATTTGAACCCAGAACATAAAGATCCGGAAGAAATACTGCCAAGCATTTTGTCCGACGCTAACGAATCTACCAGTTCACCGATCTTTATTTTGACTAATATTGAATGTAAATCAGTGTAGCAAAACTACAAAACGATCATTCGCATACGGGTGAATAGTTATTACTGATTATTTAGACCCAAGTTAGTCCAGCAGACCTTTGGTCAAAGATATAGCCAGCCATGACCCTGCTCCTTTTTTTCTTTCCTCAGGAGTAGTATATGTAAGAGTGCACCACCATTCAGTGCTTCCTTCCTTCCGGCATGATTAGAGGGAGATTTGGTTGCTATTTTTAGCAGGACGAGTGACCTCCGTATTTATTGCATGTATCTGTATTAAAAGAATAAAATAAATTTTAAAAGAAATCTGTCTGTGAGACATCTATATGCTATGTGATTTATTTCAGAAATGAATAGATAGATAAAACTGATACATGTAACTATGCAGTTTGAAAGAGTTCTGGCAACAGAACTAATAAAATAACAAAATCCTCTCTCTTGTTAAATCAATCGATGGCATTTAGTCGAACAAATCGCTACCTGTACTTAACATTTTAAAGTTTGGCATTTATTCTATTGATATCTATTACCAAATTGTTAAGCTGCAAGGATGTAAATAAACCAACAAGACGGTGTCAATTGGTGAGGAAGGGGGTAAACACGACAAAGACGGTAGTTAGTTTCCATTTTTCAAATCCATTCTCTGAATGGATTTGGCTTGATGCTAGAGAAGACTCTAGCCCAAGGTGCCACACAGTGGGACTAAACTGAGAACCATGTAGTTGGGAAGCAAACATCTTAACCACACAGCCATGCCTGTGCTTTTATATATATATATATATATATATATATATATATATAAAAAATATATATATGTGTGTATATATATAAATAAAATATATATGTATGTGTATATATATATATATATATATGTATGTGTATATGGTGGTTATCTACTCCTTAGGCAGAGTTTGATCACTTTTTGTATCTACACCTTAGATCCATCATGGCATCTGATGTGGCTTTTTAAACCAAGCAATGTATTGAAAAAACACCTACATAGATTGCATATCTGATTTGGATCAATAGCTGCAGTTAAGTTCTGATCTTTGTGGATCTTAAAATGTCTTTTGAGGCCTCCGTTAGATTTGCAGACCTTGTGGTATACATGGCATTGAAAGGTGTGCATATATATACACAGAATAGTTAGTGGAGGTTTGTTTTTCATGGGTCCACAAATGAGATTTCAGCCCAGCAAAAGAAAGGCATGGTTCTGTCATGAACTGTGCACACAAAAAGATCACTGAAATTCACCTTCTCGATCACAACATTCTTCTTTAAATCTCTCTTGAGTCTTGCATGTGTTATACTGGCCTTTTCAAATGCTTTCACTCCACTCCACACTATTGTTTACCATCCAGTTTGATCTGAAGCAAGTTTATGTACAGCTTCTTTTCTCTTTTTAGCATTAACATTCATGTTATATATACAAATCTGACTCTCATTGTGAAATGATATAAAATGGTAGCATAAATAAACTACGTAGAAAAGATACAAAGAAAATGATATTCAAACTTGCTCTGCTCTAGAGTTTTCAAAAACTCTTCTTCCACATTTGATTCAATATAGTAGTGTGCTTATATGAAGCTGAAGTGATAACAGGTTACTTAAACAGATGGGCTTGTTTAAACACAAAGATATTGTACATGATCTTGCACTTAAGAAAAGATTACTCAGAGATATTCCGTTGGCATATTTCAGCTAACTTACTTGTTTTTGTAAATAGATGAATACAAATAAACAAGGGTATGGGATAGTTTCTACATAGATCTTCTTCAGATCATACCTTACTATCTTAATAGTGGGAAAAACATTGGATAATATATATA
>NC_068996.1:23673868-23676391 GCF_001194135.2 Octopus bimaculoides | reverse complement strand
GAGATTGAGAAAAAATATCTGAGATCTTAGGGGATTAAAGTATATTTTATATATATGAAGTTGACCAGTAAAGTGGACATTTAATATGCTAGAAATAGACCCATATATATATATATATATATACACACACACTCTCTGAGTGGTTGGCGTTAGGAAGGGCATCCAGCTGTAGAAACTCTGCCAAATCAGACAGGAGCCTGGTGTAGCCACCTGGTTCACCAGTCCTCAGTCAAATCGTCCAACCCATGCTGGCATGGAAAGCGGACGTTAAACGATGATGATGATGATATACAATGTTTGGAAAAAAAAATGGGTTGGTCACACTTGGAATGACTCCAATCATGGGTCTGCTGGATTAGTAGTGATGAGAGGTGGGTGATTAAGATTACTTTATGTGATTAGTAATAATGACATGACACCTATCGTCTCATACAAGTTGGCTGAGCTTTTTGTAATGCAAGATACCAGTCAGTAATTGAGTAGTCTCTAAGGAACCTGTCATGTTCATGCTTTACCAACCTAGTGACAATATTACACTTATAAAAAGTCTTCAGTGCCTATTTCAAGTGATACTTTTTTTTTTTTTTTTAAATATAAAAGGTGAAAGTAAGAAATAATAATGACTTGATCATCATCATCTTAGTGACTGTTTTCCATGTAATAGTTTACTCTTTGTGAAGGTGCATGGCCTGTTGTACTCACAATTGTCAGATTGATTCCCAGACTGGGCAGCACATGTTCTTGAGCAAAATATTTCATTTCTCATTGTTCCAGTCCTCTTTTTGATCTGGGTGAAATGTTGGCTTGCTCACCTATCCAGCATGGTGTGGTGTCTTTTGAAGGCTAAAATGATGCAAACCACATTGTGTATGTGTGTCATTATTCAGTTTATTTCAAGATTTCTTGCCAATAGAGAAAGAACCAGTTTCTAACCTAGATCCAAGGCTCCTTCATTGGAATTTCTACATCAACAACTGGGTATGTTTGTTTATTTGTTTGTATGTATGTATGTTTTATGTATGTATTCTCATGCATCAACATCATCATCATCATCATCATCATCGTTTAATGTTCGCTTTCCATGCTAGCATGGGTTGGATGATTTGACTGAGGACTAGCAAACTAGATGGCTACACCAGGCTCCAATCTGATTTGGCAGAGTTTCTACAGCTGGATGCCCTTCCTAATGCCAACCACTCCGAGAGTGTAGTGGGTGCTTTTATGTGCCACCGGCACGAGGGCCAGTCTGGCAGTACTGGCAACGGCCATGCTCAAATGGTGTTTTTCATGTGCCACCTGCACAGGAGTCAGTCCAGTGACGCCGGCAATGGCCTCGCTCGAATGTTTTGTTCATATGCCACTGGCACAAGTGCCAGTAAGTGCTGGTAACGATCACGCTCAAATGGTGCTTTTTACATGCCACTGGCACGGATATAGTTGCATATCTAGACATGCTCATATATACTTAAATGATAAACTTCTGGAAAGTTTTAAAGATTGTTACAGTTCCAGTGGTGGATTGTATCTGTAGTCTTCGAATCAGTTCTCTCCTTTCTGGTTTTTAGAAACCTAATTTCTCAACATTGGTATTTAGGCATTGTGTTACATATCCCAGGGCCCCAATAATTACAGGTATAAACTTCAAATTTCTCAATACTTCAGCAATGAACTTTAGAAACAAGAAAGCTGGTTTACAGGGAGTTATTAAGGGAGAGAGGCTATGAACGCTATACTAAAAGTTTAAATTAGAGGAAGGCATAATGGACCACAGTAAAATCCCAAAATCAAAAGTTTAAAAAAATGGCAAACTAAAAACGAGAGAAGGAGGAAGGGAGAGAATCCAATGAATTCATTGTATACTATTATTTCTCCTTATGTAAACAAATTAATCTACTGAGGTAAACCTAAGCGAGGATTGTAAATATAATAAATTAAACATCCATAGCATTATATCATAAACGGTCATTTACTTAGCTATATGTTATAACTCGCACGTAACCTTAACATTTAGCATAAGTCTTGCTTTTGTATGTTGGTTCCCTGACGATGAATATATGTGCAATTCCAGCACCTCTTACTTCTTTGGAGTAGGGTGCACATATATTTTGAAACATATGTAGGAATTAAAGGAACTTACTGTTTATATGCGTTTTGCTCCATTTATTATTATTCTTCATATATACTCAAAATACATCACTTTAACATGGTATTTCTACCTATTAAACGGGTGTGATATCCCAGTTTTTGTGTGATTTTTGCTACCCATGGTAACTATTAACATATTTACATTATCAAAGTTTTTTCAACCGAGATAAATTTATATATGTATATGTATGTATAAATATATATGTATATATATATGTGTATGTATATATATATACATATATATGTGTATATATATATATATATGTATATATTGCCATGTTGGCTTGGCGATAACTATTAATTTCCAGTACCGCTGCCGTAGTCTCCTTTAGAGAGACTTAGAAATATTAATAACTCTATTTCTGAAAACCAGTGGAT
>NC_068996.1:23650762-23672946 GCF_001194135.2 Octopus bimaculoides | reverse complement strand
TAGTAGATATGTATGTATATATATATGTTTGTATTTATATTTGTATGTATGTATATATATATATATATATATATATATATATATATATATATGTGTGTATCATGACACTGTTGATTACGACGACGAGGGTTCCTGTTGGTCCAATCAACAAAACAGCCTGCTCATGAAATTAATGTGCAAGTAGCTGAGCACTCCACAGATACGTGTACCCTTAACATAGCTCTCTGGAGATTCTGTGTGACACTGTGTGACAAGGCTGGCCCTTTGAACTACAGGCACACCAAAAACAGGAAGAAAGAGTGAGAGAAAGTTTTGGTGAAAGTGCCTTGTGGAGCTTTAGGTGCTTTTGCTCAACAAACACTCAGAACGCCCGGTCTAGGAGAATCGAAACTGCGATCCTACGGCCCAAGCCTGCTGTATATATGTATATATATATGTATATGTGATAAGATTATATATGTATGTATGTATATATAAGATGTTCAACTTCACTAGAATGCTCTTTTTGCCATTCAGTAACAATTTTAGCTGTGAGGATTGGTACATTCCCACACACACATGCGTACATACACTATATTGTATATTTCGTAAACTTTTCCCTATGATCTAAATACCTTACTGGAAAATTCAGGAAAAAAATAACTAAACCAGATATGTACTGTTGCAATATATCCTGTCATACATTATCTCTTGTGTGTACTTATACATAAGTTTCTCTAACAGTAACATACAGACATACATTAAACGGAGTCTACACATCCACCATAAGCCTGTATGTTCCACTTTATATCACTCACCTACAAATACTATATCACACACATGCACTCATATATACAGCATCTGTTGTTGAGACGCAATATTACTACCGATGCCAAGAAAGTATATCTATGTAGTCCAGCTTAGTGTCAGCAGAGATGTGTTATCTTCACACTTGTTTTAGTTCCAGGCCTTGACATTGAGATATGCTTTTAGTTTTGAATGGAAAGTACCATTTTGAATCTGCACCATAAATATCCGAGTATGGTGGCTCGCTTCTGTATATATTTTCCTTTCTTGAAATGTCTGTTTTATTTTTCTTTTATTTGTTTTAATCATTGGGCTGTGACCATGCCCATGCACTGACTTGAAGAGTTTTAGTCAAACAAATTGACCCCAGTACTTTTTTTTTTTTCCTTTAAGTTTGATACTTATTCTGTTGGTCCCTTTTGCGAAACTGCTAAGTTCTGGGGGTGATGTAAACAACCAACAGAAGTTGTGAAATAGTGAGGAGACTAACCCAGACACAAACACACACACGTTTGGTCATGTGGAAATATTACCTTGCTTTGCCAGTAGGTGAGGGTTGGCAACAGGAAGGACATCTGGCAGTAGAAAATCTGCCTCAATAAACTCTGTCTGATTCATGAAGTCATGGATTGGATTTATTATCAAAGGCATTCCAGCTTTGACCATTCCATTTTTTTATTACGTTGAGAACCAAATTATTTTATGCGTCCTCTGAAAGAAATTTATTTGCTACTCCTAGCACACCTAATGACTAGATATGAACCCTTTCATTGGATTATATAATGTTTAGTTAGTTAAGGAAGAAACTCTTGTGTTCTTTAACATCTAGCAATTACTTGTTACTAACTAATATCCCTACTTCAAATCTTCGGTCTCCTGTTCTGTTCTTTACCTGATGTGAAAATTTGTCTTTGGTAGGACTGGAAACCTCTCCTTTCATAATCTCACTTGTACTCTCTGCAACTGACTAAAACCATTGTTAAAGTAGATTCTACAACGAGAATCAGGTCACATGGAAAATGTGAACATAACTGGTGTTGGTTTGTTTAAAGTACTGCAGTCAATTCATTTGATTAACCCTTTAGCATTCAGATTACTTTATGAAATGTAATCCTTATTTATTCACATTATTTTGAATTCTCAGGCATTGTTTTATACCTTTAAGATTTCAATGATGTGATTGTATATTTTTATAATGACATTTTAGGATAGGTGTAAGAGGCCAGATCTGGCTAGTTTGACCATAAAACAAGGTAGAATATTTGAGCTGGATGTGGCTGGTTTAACCCTTTAGTAATTAAACTGGCCATACTCAGCCAAAATAGTCTACCTAATGTTGAAGCAAGCCAGATTAGGCCACTTACACCCCTACCCTACGATGTTAATCTAAAAATAAACGTTACATTATATTAATCTTGAAGCTACAAGATAATGCATGATTAATTGAAAACAATGTGAATAAATAAACATTACATTTAAAAGAATAATCTGAATGCTGAAGAGTTTCAAACCCATCAAGGTGGTACTCCAGGATAGTTGCAGTCTGAAGATTGAAGCAAATGATTACTTGTTTTATTTATTTCTCTCAGTAACCTTTGATTGATTTTGTTGACTCCTTAACAAACTCTGTCAAATATAATGCTTATTCACTAACATTGTTTTGAATAAATTGTGGGTTATCTTGTAACTTCAAGATTTTGATGATATGATTGTTTATTTTTGAGAATGACATTGTAGGGTTGGTGTGAGAGGTAGTAGGATATAATCAGTTTAACCTTTTAGCATTCAATCTGGCCATATCCAGCCTAAATATTCAACCTGTCTTTTACGTTAAAACTGACCAAACCCAGTCTCTCACACTTACCCTACAATGTCATTTAAAAAATATGTTCCAACACACCATTGAAATCGTGAAGCTACAAAATAATACAAGATTAATTCAAAACAATGTGAATAGACTAACAATACATTTGACAAAGAAATCTGAATGCTAAAGGGTTAATATAAGATGATGTTCAAAACTTAAATATTGGTTACTCAGCCAGTATTGTATTCATATTCTTGCTAGCCCCTCCCCTTTCCTACCAAATGGTGTTATAGCATGGACCTTCAGTAAATATTGTAATGTTGAAGGCAGTATAATAGTAGTCCTTATTCTATTCTACATTGTACATTGAAAGCATGAACTTATACGATCTGTATGAACTGCATTGTTCAGAAATCATTCTGCAATATTGGAACCTTTTTTTCCTTCGAATTGAACTCACATTTGTTGCATGTGAGAACTATTTGGTCTTTCCAAAACTGTAAATGATGTTAAACTGTCATAATCGTTATTGCAATATTAATTAATTTTTAGTTTGCTGTTGCTGTTTGTTGTTGCTGTTGTTGTTCTGATAACCAACAATGTTAATATGGCATTTAACCAAATGCATAGTTATTTTTATTATGGTATTTTTTTTTTATTTGATTTGAGAGTATTACCAGACTATATGGTAAAAGCATTTCTTACCCAAATGGCAACAGCACATAATGAAGCTAAATTAAAGTTGTTTATTTGATTTCTGCAAGCTGAAACCTAAAATAATGTTTGTATGTGTGTGTATCAGTGAAAACTTAAACATCTCATTTTAATCTGGTTTAAATGGATCAAATAAGGTAGGAATGATCATCGTCATCATCATCAGCTGCATTTTTTTATACACCGCCCCTTTCCATTCTAGCATGAATTGCAGCTCTTCCAGACGGGCTAGTAGACCATATTTTGCTCTGAAGTTGCATTTTTGACTTGGTTTCTATAGCTGGACACTGTTCATAATATCAACAACTTAACAGAATGTACTGGGTACATTTAATTTATTCATGAGATCAGCAGTAAAGAGATTGACAAAAGCTAAGTGGTTCACCTGATCTCAGACATAACAAAGTGTAGGATAAAACCTTTAAAAATTGGTTTTGTTCGTATATTGATTTCACCACCTTTACTTGTTTTGTCAACTCTGAAGAGATAAAAGACCAAGTTTCAACTCGGTGGAATTTAAAATCAGAACATAACAGGACAAAATACAGAACTACAAGACCTTTAATTTGGTGGCTGCTTAGTTTGTCTTGGTTCTATAAAGCTCAGAAAAAGACAGCGTGCTTGATCCATAGCTAACATTCTGCTATGACTATCAAATATGTCCTTGTACTGGTTCTTTTATCTGGTGCCTTGCCATACCCAAGAAGACACATTCTCACAGCAGAAGTGTTAATGACACACACCCTATTGAATAAGATTGGCCTGTAAGAGCCTTGTATTGGTGCCATGTAACAAGTACCCATGCTGGTACCACATAATAACACCTGTGCCAGTGCCACTTAAAAAAGCACCTAACACAAAATATAAAGTGGTTGGTGTTAGAAAGGGCATCTAGCCATGGAAACCAAGACAATCAGATTGGAACCTAGTACAGCTCTCCTGCTTGCTAGCTCTGATCAAACCATCTAACCCATGCTATCATGGAAAACAGATGTTAAATGATGGTGAATTATCATGATTATTATTTTCTTACTCATAAAGACTTGTATTTTTCACATTTAATTCCTTAGTAGCAGGTTTTAACAACAATTTTGGTTGTTCTGTGTGAGTTGTTTCATGGATTTCCTAAAGGGAGTAGTAGTCGTAGTACAGACATTTGATAGCATAAAGCAATATTTGTATTAAGGTTTGAACCAAAGACCCTCTGGATTACTTGTGTTTACTCTTCCCAGGTATGTAAAAATAAAAAACTACTATTACATTCCACGTTACCTGCTAATTTAAATGGCATTAGGCCAATAATATTCTGATTCTGATTCATAGTTTGTTAGTTTTCAAATCAGTTATTCCAATTCTGTCTCAATGACGGCAGTGTAAGGAGACAGTGCAAAGGAGAAAAAGTAATTAACAGTATACATTGACATAATTAAAACATGCCAAAACATCTCTGACCCAATCAATTTAACAGTTACTTCTATAGTTTCCAGAATCTCATTTATCAGTGAGAGAAGAAAACAAAAATGGTGGGGGAGAGACCCAAAAAATTATCATGGTTACATTCAACCTGAAGGTCTGCCAGTCTCATCTACAAGTAGTGGTTAGCACCATGGTGTCACTCACATTCCCAGATTTTACTATCTGGTATTTTGCTATTAGGACCAATGGAATGTAGTAACTAGCTGATGAAATACCATAAGGAACATCAGACAAAATTTCTAAAGTCAGTTACATGTCTCTATGTTCTGGGTGGGGTTGAATTTGATTTTTAAAATCTTTTTGGGGGTGATTAAAAATTATAAAAAAGGACTTGTATGACATTCCTGATAAAAACACCTCCAGGGTCTTCATTTAACTATAGGTATATCTCACATGAGTATTATTGTTTTGTTATCATTATTAAGGTAGTAATCATTGGCATGCTGGGCAAAATGGTTAGAGGTATGTCATAAATCTTTACATTCTGAGTTTAAATTCTGCCAAGCTTGACTTTATCAGTCACGCACTGGGGTTGATGTAATTGACTAACCCCTCCCCCAAAATTTCAGTCCTGATGCCTATAATAGAAAAGATTATTAAGGTAGTGAGTAGGGTGGTAAGGTGACAGACTTGTTAGCATGCCTGGCAAAATGATTTGTGGAATGTTTGTCCATCTTTACATTCAGAGTTCAAATTCTGCTGAGGTTGACTTTACCTTTCATCCTTTCAGGGTTGATAGAGTAAGTACCAGTTGAGCATTAGGGTCGATGTAATCAACTTATCCCCTCCCCACTAATTACTGGCCTTGTGCCAAAATTTGAAAACATTATTAAGGTAGTGAGTTGACAGAATCTTTAATATGCTGAACAAATTGCTTAGCGATATTTTGTCCGTTTTTATGCTCTGAATTCAAATTCCACTGAGGTTAACTTTGCCTTTCACCCTTTCAGGGTCAATAAAATAAGTACCAGTCAAGCACTGGGGTTAATGCAATCAACCAATTCTTCCCCACAAAATTTCAAGCCTTGTGCCTCTTGTAGAAAGCATTATTATTATTAGTATTCATTTAACTGTAGATATGATTTTTTATTATTATAATTATCTTTCAATCTAAGACAGCAAGCTGGCAGAATCGTTAGCACACCAGGTAAAATCCTTAGTGGCATTTCGTCTGTTCTGAGTTCAAATTCCACCAAGGTTGACTTTTCTTTTCATCCTTTTGGGGTTGATGAAATAAGTACCAGTGGAGTACTGGGGTTGATATAATCAACTAGCTCTCTCTCCCAAATTTCAGGCCTTGTGCCTATAGTAGAAAGGATTAGTAAAAGCAGTTTGAAATTCTGTTTTTTGTAGGTTAGTAAAGTTTGGTCAAATATTCCATTTTATATTTTTGAATCTCAAGGAATGAATGAAAAAAAAATTGTCTTAATAAGGCAATGTGGTCCTCACAGACTAGGTGACAAAATCAAGAGAAATGATGGCATAGTACCATCAAGCTGTCGAGTCCATGATTGCTTGGAGTATCATTTTCGTAAAAGAGGTTTGTCATGGATGGAACTAGATATGATCATGAACCAACAAGGCACTGCTACAGGACCACTTGACTCAATAGAAATAGATCTAAATCTCCCACTATCTTGAATAACAAAGTAGCGTATTAACTGGTCTTAGATATCTCTAACAGTTGTGGTAGTTGTAGTAACCACTGCATGAATACTTTTGAACATAGATCTGTTTGAATATAGTTGAGCTGGATGTATTTAAAAAAAAAAAAATAGACAGTTTGGAGTCTGGATGGCTCTCCAGATGGCCAACTCCTGTCAAATCATCCAATCTATGCCAACATGAAAACATGTTATGATGATGATGATGATGACATAATAGCAGCCTGTTGTTAATCCATGATAGTATAAGATTTATGCAAAATATGTCAGAAGACAGCTTCTGTTCTTGTATGTATATAATGAAGTTGTTGTGGTCATTCAGCTGAAACAGTTCTCTTGTTTCATCAACCGCCCATGCACATATCAGGTTGACTTTAGTGGCAGAGATATCCTGTCGTAAAATGCCTTGTCATATAGCTTATATACAAATGTACACTTAATTCATCTGTGTACATGGTGTAGTGGTTAAGATGTTAGGCTCATGATCATAATAGTGTGGGTTCAGTTCCTGTACTGGGTGGTGTATTGTATCCTTGAACAAGGCATTTCATTTCATGTTATTCCAGTTCTTTCAGCTGAAAATGAGTATCAGGGGTATGCTAGTGCAGCTGTCCTTCCTCTCCCTCTCTCTCCCCAGCTCCCCCTCTCTCTCCCCAACTCCCCCTCACTCTCCCCAGCTCCCCCTCTCTACTTCACCAAGTGGTATTTTTGATTTTTATGTATATAATCATTGAGATTGTGTACACTCCAGGCAACTAGCAGACTACAATATGTAGTATACAAATTCAAATTTAACAGAATTACTCAGATTTCTGAAATATATTAGACAAAATTTAAAAGAACGTTGTCTGCAAATTGGTGGAATTCTTAACTACATCTGTTATAGATGTCAAAATTTTATCAGTTTATATTGGTTATGTTGTGTGCATGTACTGTTTTAGTTAGTTACTAAATTTGGTGTTTGTTTTCTCATCATCCCTGCACTCCATTTTTCTAATCTTTTAATCAGGAGGGGAGCACAGCGCCCCTGACCCATTACAGGGCCTTCAAGACTGGTGGGTAGGAGAGAGGGAGGAAGGTATTCTCAAATTGGAGACATGGCTGAAATGTTTGCTACACAGTGGACTCCATTAAAGATGTGAGGTGTCAAATGGAGGCATTAAACTTGGTGGCAAATTAAGTCTACTACCCATATAGGCTACAGCAGGACTTAAACTCCAAACACATAAAGCTGGAACAAATACTGCAAGCCATCTGGTCTGACATTCTTAGTCTTCTGCCAGTTTATCTGATCTATTGTCCCAGATTAGTACCATTATAATCAACCTCCAAAATAATGAAAGGCAGAATTGTCCTCAATGATATTTGAACTCAGAGTGTAGGGCAAGGGTTCTCAACCATTTTTTGTCTATGCACCCCTTTGATTACTATTAAAATTCTAGTGGACCTTCATAGCTATTTGATGTTTAAAAACTAGTTTTGTAGAAACTTGTTACAATATTCCTATTTGTTTTTCAAACATTAACTTGTATAGGCTGAACTATGTAAAATGTTAGAAAAAGAAACCTAGCTGTTTGTTGCAATACATACATCTAAAGCAAAATTTTTTTTTCAGTTACCTTTAAAATACTACTGTGGACTTTTTTTTTTTTTTTTTTTTTTGCTGCATAGACCCCGAAAAATCTTATATGGACACTCTGGGGCTATATGGATCATGGTTGAGAACCATTGGTGTAGAGAGTCAGAACAAATACTATCAGACATTCTGTCTAACATTCTAACAACTCTGCTATATTGCCACCTCAAATGTAAGAATATAAATTCTTCAATGTCCCAGTCTACTTGACTCTAAATTAGTAATAGCATGTTTTTGGTTCATTTCATTGAATAAAGTTGTGGAGTAACTGAATGGATTCTCATGTCATTTCATTAGCTTGCTGTGATGAGTCCAAATCATTCTGTTCATACAGAAATGAAGATATATGGGTCCTACTAGGCTGACATGTTGAGTCATTGGAGGCATTGTGAACTCTGAAGTGGTTGCTAAGGGGTGTGTTGCATGTTTAGAGAGGTTGTAAAGTACAAAAAGGAACATTTAAGCTACATAGGAAATATAATTTTTTAATTAGATATAATACTTTTATATCCCAAAAATTCTGACAGGATTAAAATTTCAGTTATATATTGTGTTATCAGTGAGCAGAAACATGTCTGATGATGAACCAAACTAAGATCCAGTGTAATTCAATCTGAGTCTTTTTTTTAAACTTGAAGTAAATATCTAAAAAAATGTGAATAATAAACTATTGCTTCTATTTGATTAAAATAACTCACCTTTTTTTTTTTCTTTTCACAAAAGATTATGAGTGGGTGTTTGTAAACATTACTCAGTGAAAGAGATTGCTACAGTACGAGAACTACTAGATTAACCTTTTCATTACCATATTTCTGTTGAAATACACTGCCTTTGTTCCAATTAATTTTCATTTAATAAAATAACTTTCTCATTATTAAGCTGCTTGGAATATAAATTAACATGAGTATTTTAATAAGGGTTTTAATTTAGATCATTTTAATACTTTTGTTACCAAATGTCTGTTGAAATACACTGCCTGTATTTAAATAAATTTTGAAAATAATGAAGAATATTATAAAATACCTTTTTTCCTTCTTGAACTGATGCTTGGAACATAAATTAACATAGAGTTTTAAAAGAAGGTTTTCATTTAGATAATTTTAAATTGGAAGCTTTTATTATAGATCCAATGGGGGTTTCAGGGTGTTAAATAACTAAAAAGTTAAAGTCATTGGATTCTGGCCACACAACCATAAGATACAGCCATTGTACTGCATCTTGTGGTAAAGAACATTGCATTATCTGACATTAGGTTTTACTTATCATAGTTGAGTGATTAGTGCTGGGTGTGGAACACATCCCACTGAAAAACTATTGATCCAGATACATAAACACTCCAGTTCATCTTTGCAGTAAATAATATATTTAGTTGAAAGCAATAGTTTATTATTCACTCTTAATTTGAATATAAAAATTAAGGAAGAAAAGGACAGGGTGATTGTAGGATTCCTATGTTAGAAGGTGGAAAGTATACAGAAGCCTAATGTGTGTGTGTGTGTGTGTTGAAACTGCTTATTCTGGTCTCCATGGCTGATGAGAGGATTTTTATTTAAACTTTTCCATTGGTCATTTCCATGTTCCACTTTAATTTTATTATATTGTATACATATCTATATTTATAGATACTTTATCTATCTGTCTGTCTAAAAATAAATAAATATATATATATATTGCTTGTGTTCATGTGTGTATTCCTAGCTTTAAAGGTATCATGATAGGCCCAATTGCAGGTCCAACCTTCCAATTTCTTTTACAGTGGTTAGGAAAACTGAAGGACTGCTGCAATAAGTGTATGAATCTGAGAGGGAATATGTTGAATAAAATCATAACTGATCCTCCTGTATTTTCTTTTACCTGAAGCCAAGAACTTTTCCACACCTCCTTGTATGTACAAACATGAGAGAGCATGTCTTCATCAACAACATATGAACAAAAATCAGAAACATTGTTTATATTTGCCAATAAACAAATGTCTTGTAGTTCAGCAGATCTCTGTGGACCAGTGAAATAGGAAATATCTTACTTGAAAGAAAAACAAGTGGATGTTGGTGACAAGAAGTGTATCTAACTGCAAATAGTCTTTAATAAGTTATGTCTAAACCATGCCAACTTGGAAAAAAATGGCTATAATGATGATGGCAATGATAAAAAATTAGAGTTTATTGAAAATTTGTATAATGTTGTATAAAATATCTTTCATCAGTGCGACATACTATGTTGCTTTACAGATAAAATAATGGAATGTTGTCAGCAGAATGGCAAGATTCTTTGAATCATTTTTAAACTATGAAATTCTTATCGTTGATGCATTGTAAAGATGTCTGTATATGAATACAAATATAAGGAAAGGAATTCATGTGTGTGTGTGTGTGTGTGTGTGTGTGTACATACATATGTGCACACACACATATATTATAATAGGAGTAAACTTTATTGTAGAGAACACATACTTTATATTTATATTCCTGGGACTTTGATGGAAACAAAAACAACCTCATTCTTTGTAAATGTAGTTATGGGCTATCTAGAGATTACACTATACCAAAAATCACTACAAAAATATGGAAACTCTTTCTTCAAATATAAACAAGAAAACTGGAAAAGGTACATTGATGATTGCTTCATCCTGTGGAATGAAAACATACAAAAATTACAAGTTGAAACACTCTTCTTTGGAATTAATAAAAATATACCAACCACCATGGAATATAGCTATAATCAACTTCCATTTTTATACATCCTGATAAGTCAACAACAAAAAGATCAACATTTACTTATGAATTCCAAACAATATTTTCTGTTCAATTCATGCCATCCAAGACACACCACTCTTTCTTCCTGTTTCTTGAGTAACACTGCGATGGACTGGTGTCCCTACCAGCTGGGGGAGAACACATACACCATAGAAACTGGGCCCATGAGCCTGGCTAGGCTTGAAAAGGGTGCATAAAAAAAAATGCAGAAGACCTAACTATGGTATATGTCTTAATCTGTCAGAAGAATGAGAGATCCATTTTAAACTAAGACAATGCTTCACAATTAAATGCACTTGTGCATCTGGAAACATAATCTATGCAATGCTCAGAATATGGAGAGCATTACATAGCACAAACTAGAGGGTCCTTAAGACAAACATGATCACAATACACAGATCACAAATTAAGATACAGGAATACAGACAAACAGGGTTCAGGGAACATAACTATGTGTAGGTAGGAAATAACCAAAGGTTATAACACAGAAGATATAATCAGCTGTCGCTCCTAAAATACATGGTGTTGTTGCTAAAACAATATACAATGCTATCTGCAGGAAAAAACTGCCCTGAGATAACCATAACAGTATCTTTTCTATGGCATGGAACCTTCCCATCAAAACTTTTACCAAGTACAAACACAACAGTCCTCGTATAGTTATGTGGGACAGAAAAGAAAAATCCATGTATACTCAAAGAGACTAGCTGCTGCCCTGCAGATACGAGTTTCTGTTCCAATATCAGCTAGAAAGATTATTGTTATGGGGAACTGCTTTGAAACTTGCAACTCTTCTACCCTGATTATAAATTCACATTTATACCAATAATCATTGGTGAACTTGATTATGTTAGTAGATGATTGAATCATGATCTGGAAAAGCTAAAATATTTGAACATATTGCTAACATGCACTTCTGTTACCATTCATCTCTCACCATTACCTTTATCCACCTCTGTTGTTGCCAATCCTACTCTACCTGATTCCACCCCAAATAATCTTGCCTCTTAAATCATATTACTGTTCCTTTCTTCTTCCCAACCATCCAGGTCCTGTTCACATAATTGCTTTCTCCTCTAATCCCCTCCTTGGTCATCTGAACAAATATACACAACCTGGGTTACTGAGTATTCTCTTCACCCACTTTTGGCCTCACAGCCGGCATCACTACACTCTCTGTTATTTCCACCCCTCTCTGGTCTACATGTCTTGGCCCCCAACATTGTCCTGTGTACAAGGCACCACCCCTCCTATATTGGTTCCACAACAGAAAGCCAGCGACTTACATTCCCTCAAAGTGATTGGTGAGTGAAGTGGTCTTTCCAGGACTAGTACCAAAAAATGTTCCTAGTATACCTTGTGAATAGGTTAACAAATGAGCAGAGATACATAGGGTGCTGAGGTCCTCTTTACTCACCCTCTCTTGTGTTAGTGTCATGGAAAATGCATCCATTACACTCTGTAATATAGTTAATGATTGGAAGGGAATCCAGCCATAGAAACTAAGCTAAATGGCTTGTGTGAGCATCAGTAAATGAAAGCAGCAGCCCCCAATAGAAGATAACTCAAACCATGCCAGCATAAAAAATGAATATAAAAGTGGTACCACAAAAAAAAAAAAAAAGCACCCAGTACTCTGTGAAGTGGTTGGCATTAGAAGGGACATCCAGTTGTAGAAACTATGCCAAAGCAGACATAAGAGTTTGGCATATCCCTTTGGCTCTTCTGTTGATATTGAACTGTCCAACAAATGCCAGCATGGGAAAAGAGATGTTATATGATGATGATGATATATGTATGTATATAGTCCTCCACATTTCCATATTTCATTACCATACACCATCAAACATTTTACATACACCTACATATAATCCTCTATATTCAGTGCTTTGCATCGTTGCATGCCACTCATATATGAGACATTGAGAGAATAACACTTTGGCTGTCCCAAGATTAAAAGTTGTTTTAACTGTCTAACCTCTTCTTGTCATAACACTAACTTACATATACCTCTTACTTTTCTCAGATATCACAAATTTAAATCATTCTCTCTCTCTCTCTGCATACCATATGTTACTGAACTAAAATGCTTTCACCCCACTCCCTAAACTTTACACTGTGAGTGTTTCTTATCTTTGTATACAGTCTGTGTGTGTATGTGTGTAATTCTGAAAATTTATTAATATAAATTAATGCGAATATCTTTCAAATGACTATTCTGACTCCATAAATCGATGTTACTTTCCTGTATCCTAGAGGAGCTGGTAGTACAGATTCAGAACTCAGCTTAGGTGTTTTCATTCACTGACATTGTTAAGTGGTGAATTGACAGAGAACTACCAATGAGTGTTGGATAGAATACCTTGCAGTATTTGATCTTTGAGTTCAAAAAAATTCACTGAGATCAATTTTTGCCTTTTATCCTTTCAAAAAAAAAAAAAAAAAAAAAAAAAAATTATAATAATCCTGGGCTGTAAATTGGTAGAATTGTTAAAGTATCAGATGGGATACTGCATTGTATTTTTTCCAGTTCCTTGCATACCGAGTTCAAATCCTACAATAGTTTATTTGGCTGCTAGACTTAAAAATACATTACCAGGTTTAATGTGCATTACCTAATAATACATTACTAGGTTTAGTGAGGGTGCATGGCTCAATGGTTGACAATTATGAGGTAGTGAGTTCGATTTGTGGACTGAACTGTGTGTTGTGTTATTGAGCAAGGAACTTTATTTCACATTGCTTCAATTCACTCATCTGTAAAAATGAGTTGCATTGTCACTGGTGTCAAGCTGTATTGACCTTTGCCTTTCCCTTGGACAATATTGGTGGCATGGAGACGGAAGGCTGGTATATATGAGTGACCGCTGATCTTCCATAAACAACCATGCCTGGACCTGTGCCTTGGAGGGGAACTTTCTAGGTGCAATCCCATGGTCATTCATGACTGAAGGAGGTCTTTACCCTTTTTACCAGGTTTGGCACTGTCACCTGACATCTAGTTTTCCTTTTAATGGAATTCATTCCCATTGCAAGCATTTGGGCCAGTCTTCAGTTTGAGGAGATATAGACTTCTCTCTCCTGCCACCCTTCTCAGATGCCCTGAAAAGGACCATGAGTGCTGCCTTCTCTTCTAACTGTTTGTAAAATATATACCAGCATCTGAATGTTCAATGTTTTTTTTTTTGTATCTTTATACAAAGACATACATATTGGTTGTTGTAACTCTGGTCCTTACTTTATCATCCCACTCCTACATTTACACAAGGATTTACACATTTTAAGAGGTACTGTCAATTTTGATGTGATATAATTCTGGATCTGACTTATTGGGCCCCAATAAGTTCTCAACTTCAAACACAGAGGGATGAAATTAAAAATTTCATGATATTTTACCCAGTATTTTGTTGTCCCACCAATCTACCATCTTAATGTTTAAAACATTTAATATAGGTGCAGACATGGGTGTGTTGTAAGAAACTTGCTTCCCAATCACATGGTTCCAGGATCAGTCCTACTGTGTGGCTTCTTGGGAAAGTGTCTTTTACTATAGCCTCAGGCTGACCAAAGCCTTGTGAGTAAATTTCGTAGATGGAAACTGAAAGAAGCTATTGTATGTGTCTATATCTCTCTCTCTCTCTCTATATATATATATATATATGTGTGTGTGTATCATTGTGTCTATGTTTGTCCCCCACCATTGCTTGACAACCAATATTTATGTGTTTATATCCCCATAACATAGCAATTTTGCAAAAGGACTAATAGAATAAGTACTAGACTTACTAAGAATAGGTCCTGGGGTTGATTTCTTTGACTAAAAAACCCTTTCAGGCTGCATTCAAATGACTGAAACAGGTAAAAGCAAAAGTTGTTATATTGTTGTTTAACCTCATTGGTTGAGTAGCCTTGTGATCCCAATGATTCTTACCCTCACCCTCTTTTTTTATGTCACCTTAACATTGCCCCATGTATCCTGGTTTAAGGTAGGGCATGATTTGAGAAAGGTTTAGCTGCTATTTCTAAAAGGTTGAGTGCTTTGTGTAGAGATTCTCCTTATTAACTTGTTTCACCTCAGGTCAACCTTCATTGAGCAGACTTATGGCCAAAGGCACTCCAGTCATGACATGACATGGGTATGGAACCCATAATCACTCTATTCATACTAATTTTTAAGATAGTAGAATGTATGGTACCTATTTACTGCTAGGACAGTACCTGTTTGCGAGAGCGGCTAGTCATATTTGAGTGAAATAATTTCATTTTATATAAATTATATATCATGATCTTTAATAAAGTATGAATTATATAGCAATTCCTGGTAATGTGCAATATAGTTTTTAAAATTACAGATATTTGTGTGTGTGTGTGTGTGTGTGTGTGTGTGTGTGTGTGTAAATAAAACCATGGCAAAATTTTGGCAGTGGAAATAAGTGAAAAAGAAATGGTTATATATATATAGCTTCAAAACTTTGAAAGGCACTTTCTTTTTTGCTAAATTCTAAAAGAAAAGATTTTCTGCCATCAGTTGCAAATTTATTTCACACATGGAAAATGTGTGAGGAAAACAAAAACAGAAAGA
Organism: Octopus bimaculoides; assembly: GCF_001194135.2. NCBI lineage: Eukaryota > Metazoa > Mollusca > Cephalopoda > Octopoda > Octopodidae > Octopus > Octopus bimaculoides. The sequence continues at coordinate 23,657,528 of NC_068996.1, read as the reverse complement.
GAGAAAAAGAGGTGGGGTAAGAGCATACACACAACCAACTGTTATGTTATTGTTCGTGTGGGAGAGGAGAGCCAGTTTTAAAACTATATACAATTTGTTTAGCTTACACAACTGGTTCATTGCAATTTCACCAACATACAACCTACACAAACAAGCCCACTCACTTTGCAATAACAGTTTTAGTACCATTGCCTACTTTACACACACACACACTCTGTCTGTCTGTCTCTCTCTCTTTCACATCTCTTTTATTCTCTCTCCTCTTCATTCTCCACCTCATTTTCGTTTTCTCTCTAAACCATCCTGTTTCTCCACTTGCTTCCCTCGCCAGCATTCCTCAGCAAGCCAATAAGGTGTTTATCTCTTTTTTCTCTTTGCCTTGGCCATATTTGGTATCCTAGTTTTTACAAACTGCTGATCACAAAAAAAAAGAAGAAGAAAAAGAAGAAAAAAAAAAGAAAAAAAAGAAGATAAGAAATAAAACAAATATAAAAAGTATATGTTAATAATGATGATAATGATAATAATAATAATAACAATAATAATAATGATAATGATAATCATGATAATAATGGAAACTCCCTTCCCTTTTCGTTAGCACATTTCTGATGCTTGTAGGTTTTTTATTAGCAGATGATATGAAGTGAGAAACACCTAAAATACATTACTCACATTAACATTACCACCACAATATACATATATATTCTGTCATTTTTTAATACATTATTTATCACCCTCATACATGCACATATATATATATCACATAGCTCATAAATTTGGAGGGATAATTATCTCATGTATTTATCATTTTATCATTATCTAAGGACAACTTAATATAGTTCTATAGTTGCTAATGTACACTCTGATAATTAGTCTTACTAAATACTTTCAAGATAGATTTTGGAGTTGATAAGAGTAAGAGGAGAAGCTGCCATTCACTGTTTGTCTTCCTTCTCCTCATTGTCACTTTTTAATATGTCTGCTTTTCCATGCTTGCATGGGTCAAACAGAATTTGTTGAGGTGGATTTTATGTGGTTTCTGGTTTCTTGTCACCTATCCTCACCTGCTTCCAAGCAAGGTAATATTTTCCTTAGTCCTGAAAACCTGAACAGCGTAATGGCCAGACATGTTTTTACTGAAGATTACAAATGAATGCTCCACTTACTAGTATGGAGGTAACATTTGTTGACAGCTCTTGCACAAAGTCAAGACAAGGACACACTCACACAACAGGGTTCTTGTAGTTTCCATGTACAAATTCACTTATAAAGCTTTGCTCAACTCAGGGCTATTGTAAAAGACATTTACTGAAGGCGCTGCATGATGGAACTCCGAAACCACATGATTGGGAAGCAAACTTTCTTAACCATACAGTCATGCTATTGCTGAGTTGTTAGAATGTGGTGTTTGTTGCAGCACTCTGCACTTGAGTTCAAATTGCACTAAAGAGGTCAACTTTATCTTTCATCTGTTTAGAGATGATAAAGTACCAGTCCAGTGTAAACAGATGGTCTGAATGGTTAGGACATTGGATGGGAATGTTTTACAGAGGCTTTACCTTATCTGTTTGAGTTCCTTACTTTCTGAGTGTGGCAATAATGTCTGCAACGACACTGGTGTACCTTTATCTTTCTTTTGGACAACATCAGTGGCATGAAGAGAGGAGAGATTTGCTGCTGGTCTTTCTGTAGAAACTTTGCCCAGGCCTGCACACGGAGAGGAAATTTTCAAGTGCAAGCCTAGGCAAGGTTTTTATGCCACAAGACATACAAAGGCATCACACACACACACACACACACACACACACATGCATATATATAGTTTCCAGCTCCAAAATTCCTCAAGGCATTAATCAACCTAAGGCTATAGTAGAACTTACCCAGAGTACATGTGAAGTTAAAAAAGAAATGAATTTCTTTACCACACATCTTTACTGTGATAACATAATCTTGTCAGTCTATGTTTTATGAAAGCTTTCCTTATTTTAGGTGTGACATTATATAGTTTAATTATATTATATAAACCAAATGCTGAGAAACTCTACTACATCTGATATTCTATTTATATAATAAATAAATAAAACCCCCAGATATATTCTAGGTGCAGTTGATAATGAGTTGGCATATTTAGTTCAATGCCTCAGTAGTGAGTAGTGTTTGAAGTATACCCTTTATCCATTCTATGTTGGTTAAGTCATGTTATGCTCCCACGCTCTTATAAAAACTGAACCAAAAAAAAAAATGATATCTTCTTTCTAGTCAAAGGAAACTATCATCAGCACCATCACCTCTGTGTCTCGACTTTTTTTGTCCCCCACACCTGACTTGGATCTTCTAAATAACAAAAGTCATGCAGGCTTCACCTTGAATGGGCAAAGTTAGTATTTAGAACTGCAGAACTCAAATAGCTTCTTGTAAATATTTGGGTTAAAAGTCCCTTTGGATAGGAAAAAGTCAAAGGGTGCCTGTGGGACGTATACAAAATACACATGTGCACGCACACATACACACACATGAAAGTTTTAATTGAAACTTAATTGCAAATTTTATTTGCTTGTTACTTGCTTAACCCTTTAGCATTTAGATTTCTTAGTCTAATGTATTGCTTATTTATTCACATTGTTTTGAATTATTCTCACATTGTCTTGTAGCTTTGAGATTTAAATGATGTGATAGTTTATTTTTAGAATGACATTGTAGGGTAGGTGTAAGGAGCCAATTTGAGCATAAACAAGAAAGAATATTTTGGCTGGATATGGTTCCATTAAAATATTACCAATGCCCAACCAGTAAGATATGTACCCATCGTTGAGAAACACTGACTTGCACAGCCCAATATAAGGGCTGGCCATGTAGTGACCATGTAGGGATTATCTTAAATACCACATTCTCTAAAACTTGTGTCGATACTGTTAACAATCCTTTTGCTTAGCTACTATTCCTTACAAGTGCCTTTACACAGAGTTTCCAGTTTTTCTTGATGTCAGGCAAACGTGAGATAAATTTGTTTTGCTTTTATTACTTGTTCAACTTTCTAAACAAACAGTGAAACTGATTCAGATCAGTAAACAAATTGTGACAAATGTCGCTTGTTATAAGTTTTGTAAGCAAGAGTTTACGCCAACACACTCACTGGCCAGTTCCTGCTGTGACAAATTCTTGGTATTCTTTGGTATCATTGTCCAATGGTAGAGAGAGTGCGCATGTGTGTCTGAAAGGGGTGTAAAACGGAAGGAAGGAATTGTGATGATATCTATACAGCTGGTTAGTTCAAATTAAGTTAGGAGAGAAATATGACAACCTAGGTAACTGGGTTCAATTCTTGTTGGTACAAAAATGTCCCACTATCTGGGTTTCTTGCCGTTTTTTTAGGGGGCTGTTGTTCCAAAGTTGAAGATCCTAGATGGGTTATATATATATATATATATATATATATATATATATATGTATGTATGTATGTATGTATGTATGTATGAAATATAAGTAAGATTCAGTTGAATTAGGTACTTAAGTTGAGGCACCTGTCCTTCAATTGTTATATATATATATATATATGAGGGATACCCAAAAGTAACCAGAAGTGTTCTCTGTCAGACAAGCCCATTGTAGTTCATGCTTCTGCCACTAGAAGCCACTTGATGCAGTCATCAGGCATGTCTACCAACCGGCATCTTTCAGCGTTGTTGTAATGCTACATGGTACATCTTTGTTTTGCAGTGCTACTCCCTTGTTCGTTGATTTTTGCAATGGGTGAAATAAAGGGACAGCATGCTTCTGTGAAATTCTGTTTTCTGCTGGGGAAAATGGTGACCGAAACAGTTGTTATGCCTCAAGCAGCTTACAAGGACGCTATCATGAGCACAAGTTTATGAGTGGTTTTCATGCTTTAGGAATGGTTACTTGTCGCTTGAAGACCAACCTCAATCAGGGCGACTGTTGACCTCCTGAATGTATGAAAACATCCCAAAAATTCATGAACTGATCTCAGAAGAACATTGCTGAACAATTGACAAACTTTTTGACATGACTGGTGTGTCATGGAACTCCTGCCTATGAATTTTGAGCAAGGATTTGCAAATGAAAAGAGTTGCAGCAAAATTTATGCTTTGCTTGCTCACAGATCAAAAGCAGTCATGACTGAATGCATGTCATGAACTGAAAGAACATTTGGAAGTTGATCCGGACCATTTTTCAAAGATCATGACTGGTGATGAAAGCTGTTGCTATGACTATGACCCAGAAGCAGCAATCAAGTCAATGGAAACATTCGATGTCACCACGCCCCAAAAAGCGTGTCAAGTGAAGTTCAGTGTCAAGACGCTGCTGATTTGTTTCATCAAAGCAAAAGGAGTTGTCCACACAGAATTTATTCCTCCTGGTCAAACTGTTAACCAGACATTTTACTTGGCAGTTCTGGAGCATTTGTGAGACATGGTAAGACGAAAATGGCCTGACCTGTGGCTGAGTGAAGAGTGTTGGTTTACTGATGACAATGTACTTGTGCATGCCGCTTGGAGTGTGAGACAGTTTTTGACCAAAAATGGCATGACCCCATTTACTCACATTCCTTATTCACCTGATCTTGCTCCCTGATACTTTTTGTTCTTCCAAATGAAAAAAGTCCTTAAAGGAAAACGTTTTGTAGATGTGGAAGAAGTGAAGGAAAAATGACAGAGGCTTTAAAAGGAATCACTTTGCAAGAGTTCTAGGACTGTTTCGAACAGTGGAAAACATGTCTGGACTGGTGCATGGCTTCAAATGGGGAATACTTTGAAGATGATAAAAGTATAAACATGTAAAACTAAGTGAATGAAATAATATTGTAAAATCCCAGTTTCCTTTGCATATTACACAGTTGGGGGTCTATGGCTATATACTGATGCAAGCATGGACAAATGAAGGTTAAATGGTGATGATGTTGAGCTATATATATATATATATATACAGCTCAACATCATCATCGTCGTTTAACGTCCACTTTCTATGCTAGCATGGGTTGGACGATTTGACTGAGGACTGGTGAAACCAGATGGGTACACCAGACTCCAATCTGATCTGGCACAGTTTCTACAGCTGGATGCCCTTCCTAATGCCAACCACTCTGAGAGTGTAGTGGGTGCAATTATGTGCCACCGGCACAAAGGCCAGTCAGGTGGTACTGGCAACGGCCACACTCAAAATGGTGTATTTTATATGCCACCTGCACAAGAGCCAGTCCAGGGGCACTGGCAACGATCTCGCTCGAAAGTCCTTACACATGCCGCGGGCACAAGTGCTAGAAAGGCGACGCTGGGCACATATATATATATATATATAATTTTGTTATGTAGATTCATAAAAATCAAGGCACATCAACTTGTAGGACACCAGAAATGGGTAGGTATGATAACATAGAGCTCACAGTGAAATAAGCAACATTGAAAATATCAAGTATTGGTTGGATAACATAGATATGCATATACCAAATCCATTTTAAATCATAAGTCTTACTTAGTGGTGGGTCCTTCGTGTGACATACATATAAAAAGTAAACACAAATAGTGTTTAAAATTTATGACAGACAGCTGTTTCAGTAGAATTGTATTTATGTAATGCGGTCATAATATACTATCTACCATCATCAGGCAAAATTTTAAACTGGTAAAATTTTAAGCATCAACCCAGACATAGCTTCCATTATATATATGGAGAGAGAGACAGACAGACTGAGAGATGTATAATACAATCACTTGTAATGTGAACTCAAAATATAAGCTCCTTGATGAGTGAATTACATATATATAATGTAACACAATGAAACAATTCATAGTAGATGTTGGAGATTGTATTATTTTATACTACAAGAAAATGTATAATACTTGTGGTTGAGTGCTTTCATAACAATTACATGTAATACTATTACTTTATACAGGAAGCTTGTTTGAATTAGTTCACTTTGAAAACATTGTAAGTGATGGGCTCTTGATGAAATTGCAGCACCAGGATACATAATTGCATAGAAAGCAATGTGCAGTTGCTGCAGTAGAAACATATGTTGGTCATTGTTATATATGGTGTAGAAAACTTTTTAATAAAAGTAAATTTGGAGGTGAATAAATCTCCACTCTCCTCTTGGTTTTCAATTACACACACGCACACATGCACATGTGTACACATACACACATGCACGTGTACACAAACACACACACACACACACACACACACGCATCCTTTTATCATTTTACAGCTGTAAGGAGATACTTTTGTAATTCTACTATATCTTGAATACCCCCCCCCCCACTTTTATTTCTAAATTCAAATGTGTATCTGTGTGTGTGTGTGTGTGTATGTATATTGTTTATTTTTACTTGTTTCCATCATTGGACTTTGGCCATACTGGTGTATCATCATCCTGAAGGATTTTTATTAATTGTTTTTTTTTGCCAAATTGTTAAGTTACTTAGACATAAACAAACCAACATTGGTTGTTAAGCAGTGTGGGCAGACACACACACACACACAATGGGCTCCCACACAGTTTTTGTGTACTGAATTCATTTAGAAGGCATTGGTCAGCCTGAGGCTATAGTAGAAGAAAGTGTTCCAATGTGGTTAATAAAAAATATATAAATACACACACACACACACACACACACACACACACACACATACATAGATGTATTTGTGTGTGTATGGGTATTTACAGTTACTCTTTTACTTGTTTCAGTCATTTGACTGCGGCCATGCTGGAGCACCGCCTTTAGTCGAGCAAATCGACCCCAGGACT
>NC_068996.1:23650454-23650752 GCF_001194135.2 Octopus bimaculoides | reverse complement strand
GGCCATGCTGGAGCACCGCCTTTAGTCGAGCAAATCGACCCCAGGACTTATTCTTTGTAAGTTTAGTACTTATTCTATCGGTTTCTTTTGCTGAACCGCTAAGTTACGGGGACGTAAACACACCACCATTGGTTGTCAAGCAATGCTGGGGGGACAAACACAGACACACATACATATATATATTCATAGGTACGACGGGTTTCTTTCAGATTCCGTCTACCAAATCCACTCACAAGGCTTTGGTCGGCCCAAGGCTATAGTAGAAGACACTTGCCCAAGGTGCTACGCAGTGGGAATG
>NC_068996.1:23650152-23650444 GCF_001194135.2 Octopus bimaculoides | reverse complement strand
TATAGTAGAAGACACTTGCCCAAGGTGCTACGCAGTGGGAATGAACCCGGAACCATGTGGTTGGTAAGCAAGCTACTTACCACACAGCCACTCCTGCGCTTATGTTGTTTATAAAGTACTAGCAGAAATACCTGGCATTGCCCGGGTTAAAGAGAATAATGAAATCTAAAAACGCCGTCTAGACTACGCAACCCTCAACTGTTAGTAGCTACGATACCATATTTCTACTTCAATAACTCTCCAATCCATGCCAGCATGGAACATAGATATTAAGTGGAATGCTAGAAGAAAG
>NC_068996.1:23640952-23648757 GCF_001194135.2 Octopus bimaculoides | reverse complement strand
ATATATGTATAGATATCTGTATGCATGTATATATATGTATATATGTGTACATATTACATGTACATCTATATATATATACATCTACACATATGTATACATATACATGTATGCATATAGATCTATATCTATATATATATCTATACATATACGTGTACATATACATCTATATGTATACATATACATCTCTCTCTCTCTCTCTGAAAGTATCTGTCATTACAGTATCGAAATGTGATTGTTTCAGTTAGTGGAATAGTTTCATTTTTGAAGTGAAAGTATTTGACATGAGTGTTTTTGTTTCACTTTTGACACGTAATACTTAAATAATGGAGGAGATATTATGTTGCCGTGGGCTCGAACTCTACAAGAAGTTCAAAATTTTTTTTGACTAAAACACAACTGGAACCCTAAGTAAGGCATGTGTAAAACTTGAATGAAATTGGTTGCGTAGTTCTCGAGTTTTAGGGATTCACACACACACACACACACACATTCTCATTTTTATATATATAGATTATATCATATAATCAGTTTTCATCTGTTTTGCCTTTGGGTAGCAAAAAAAGAAACAAAAACAAATGAACTAAAAGAAAAAAAAGTAGCAGTACCTGAACTGGGATGGATAAATATTATAAATAGTGTTCTGTTCTAAAAATACTGCTGTTAGATTTAGATGTGTAAAGAAATAGCGAGAGGTGGAGTGGTATATGTTATATGGGTGAATATTATTTCTTTATTTTTATTTTTTTATTTTAAGGTTAGCAGTAATGTAGAATCGTCTATAAACATCTGTTAGGGCTGGGATTAGAAGCTATTTGAAGCCAGTAAAATGGTATGACATGTCTTCATCTTATTCTGCTGCTGTTTCCAAAGATTGCTTGTTGAGAGAAAACCATACAATTCAGGCACCCATTTTTTTTTTTAATGTCTCACATTTCACATTTGCCCTCTGCTAATCAACCCTGCTTTGCTAATTAAACCAAAATCATAGCTGTGGCCAGTGCCCCCTAACTGGCTCCCATGCCAGAGGTATGTAAAAAGTACCATCCGAATGTGGCCGATGCCAGGTGCACCTGACTGGCTCCTGTGCCAGCGGCATGTAAAAAGCACCAACCAAATGTGGCTGATGCCAGTGCCCCCTGACTGGCCTCCATGCTGGTGACATGTAAAAAGCACTATCTGAATGTGATCGATGCTAGGTCCACCTGACTGGCTCCTGTGCCAGTGGCATGTAAAAAGCACCCACTACACTCTTGGAGTGGTTGGCGTTAGGAAGGACATCCAGCTGTAGAAATATCACCAGATCAGATTGGAGCCTGGTGCAGCCACTGGCTCTCCAGACCTCAGTCAAACCGTCCAACTCATACCAGCATGGGAAACAGACGTTAAACAATGATGATGATGATGTTCTACTAATCGATCATCATCTTCTAACCAACCCATTTTGTTGATGTATACAATGGGCTTGCACACAGTATCTAGTTTCTGTCTACCAAATTCTCTCATAAGGCATTGCTTGGCTCTGGGCTATATAGTAGAAGCACTTGCCCAAGGTGCTGCACCATGGGACTGAACCAAAAGCCTTGTGGTTTGCAAAGCGAGCTTCTTAACCACATGCATGTGTGTGTGTATGTATGTACATGCATGCATAACTCCTTGTATTGTCATACAACCAGTCACATTTGTTTCCAATCATGTGTGAAAGGCATGTCCAGTCATGGGGAAATATTATCTGGCTTGGAAATAAGTGAGGGTTGGTGACAGGAAGAGCATCAGGTTGTAGAAAACCTCCTTCAACTGATTCCATCTGACCCATGCAAGCATGGAAAAGTGGTTGTTAGAACAATAATGAGGATGATGGAAACTACACTGACCCAAAATTCTTTAACTCTTTAGCATTCAGGTTATTCTGTTAAATGTAATGCTTATTTATTCACATTATTTTGAATTAATCATTCATCTCAGAGCTTTGAGATTTTTATGGAGTAATTGCAGATTTTTTTAGAATGATATTATAGAGTTGGTGGGAGGGGGCCAGATGTGGCTAGTTTGAACATAAAACAAGTAAAATATTTTGGCTGGATATGACTGGTTTAAATGTTAAAATATTAAATCATCTCTAGTTGCAAGGCAGTCAAATAACCTGGATTAAATCTTCAACTCCCTCACCATTTCCATTATTGTAGCTTTTATGTAAATATTTGTGAAATGTTAAGTGTTTATTCCCTTGAAATGAATGAAAGTTCATATTCAGCGGAAATAACTTCCTCTTTTACCGAAAGATGTTTACTGAAATATTACAAAAATTCCTTCTGTAATATTTTATCTTTGTTTTTTTTTTTAATATATTCCTTCAATTTCTTATGACACACCTATTAAATATGTCTGTCCGCTCGCTTTCTTTGCGCGCGCGCGCGCGCACACACACGCAGAGATAGAAATATCTCTCCTTTTCTGTCTTGTGTTTCTTTTTGCATCAATCTCTCGTGTGTGTACATATGTATGAATGTATGTGCATGTGCATGTTTGTTTGTTTGTTTGTTGAAGAAATAAAAATAATAAAGACAAAATGAAACAAAGTCACAATAGAAATTATTATTAGTTTGATGGTCTGAGAAATCGAAAGAGGAAATTGTTATAATGTGTGTGTGTGTGTGTGTATATATATATATATATATATATATATGTATGTAGATATAGATAGATAGACAGACAGACAGACGCGCGCGCACAATGTATGTATATCAGATAAAAAGGAATTAAAAATCTGAGGTAGATCTTCAATCAGTACTCATGTGAATACCGGCTAACAGAGGGTATATCTGTAGATGGTTTATCTTAAAAGAAGAAAAATATCTGTACAAACTGAAAATCCAGGTCAAGTAAATTGCTTGCAGAGTATAATACATTTAGTCAAAGATTGGAATTTATGGTATGGTGTTTAATATTTCTTTTGATACTAAAGGCAGAATCATTACTGTGCCTGGTAAAATGTTTGGTGGCATTTCGTCCATCTCTGTTTTCAATTCAAATTCTGCCAAAGTTGACTTTACCTTTTATCCTCTCAGGGTCGATAAAATAAGTACTAGTTGGGCACTGGAGTTGATGTAATTAACTTAGTCCCTCCCCTCAAATTGCTGGCCTTGTGCCAAAATTTGAAACCAGCATCATTTTTGATACTTTGTTTGAAAAAATGTGGTTGGTTTACATTAATGATATATTATAATATTATCAATTCATTTATATTCATATTAACTTTAATATCTATGAAAAGTGTATTGAAATAAAAGGGATTAAAGTATTTAATGCAATACCATATGTGTGTGTGTGTGTGTTTATATATGTATGTAAATATATATGTGTGTTTATGTATGTATATATATATGTGTGTGTGTGTGTGTGTGTGTGTGTGTGTGTTTATATATATGTGTGTGTGTGTATGTATAATGTGTGTGTGTATGGAATCCATAGTAGAGAAAATGGATTGAACGACAATCTTTATTCCAAACACTACAAGTGTTTCTACACCTGTTGTTCATTAATGAGATGATATGATTAACTTATTGCTTAATCACTATTGTTCATCAAAGGTGTGAAATATGTTTCTTCAGATGATTATTTTGAATAAGTTCTTCAGTAAATTATGCTGTCACTTCACTCAAAAGAAACCAAGGTCAGTTCACCAGCTGATGATCAGAAACAAGCAACTCGAGTACTGGAAATCAGAGCCTTACGGTTATAGTGTGTGTGCGCGCACGTGTGTGTGTGTGTGCACGCGCACGTGTGTGTGTGCGTGTGTGTGTATTAACATATGCATCACCAATTTTCTTGTAATCTTAGTTTCTGTAATTGTGTTGGATTATCTGCTTTGCCAGACGAGTAGAAATCACCTGTTTGTGATTCCAAGTAAATTCCTAAAAGACTACTACCATGATATTAATAACTGTTTGACTCCTAAACCTTCTTCATGTCACATCAATGTTTATTCACTAGAAACAAGTTATATATTTGGAAACATTCTTAGAGTCTTTCAACTAAAAGAAGGTGCAAAAATTTAAAACTAAATCTATTGTCACTGGCTAATTTCCTAACCACTTTTGGGGACAACTCTTAAAAAAAAAGTAACTCTAAAGAATATATATTTACTTTTTCATCATTCATACTTGCGAATTGTATTCTCTGCAGTGAAGATAAGTTTTACATTAACATGCTTTTCACTGTTACATTTTGAGAGAGGGTTCTTAGGGGATTAGTGCATTTAGTTTTAAGCATTTTTACTTTCATATTATTATAGTTACATAGTGTTCCACATACACACATATGTATAACGGGCATCTTTTAGTTTTCACAAACCAAATCTGTTAATAAGTCTTTGATTAGCCGAGAGCTACAGTAGAAGACACTTGCTTAAAGTGCCATGCTTAGAGTTCAGTGAGACTGAACTCAAAATCACATGGCAGGCAAGCCATTTCTTAACCATGCTGCTGCTGCATGTGTGTGTGTGTGTGTGTGTGTGTGTGTGAAACCACACTTATGTCATTGGCAAAGACACATAACATGAAATTAAGGGCTGAGCACATCTAATGGGGAGTGGGGTGGGGAGCAGAGGTTGTTGATGTGATCTGGTGAAACATATTTTGGTTGTAACAACTTGAGGAAGACTAATGGTTAGAATAATTCTTCCATGTTTGTAGTTTCTTCAGTTTCAGCACTGTCTCTGATCAAGCCATTAAGATAAATGCAGCTCCAAAATATTTTGGTTTAGTTTTTAGAAATTCATATGTAATGAGATGAGGCATCTATGTATATAGGTTTCTCTAAATGAACAAATTGTGTAACAAAAAAATTTCCAGAAGAAAATTAACTTCGCATAATAAGCTGAAATCCAATCAATGTAGCACAGACTACACATATGTACAAGTGACTGGGAGCCCATTCACTTAGTGAGTTGAAATTTGAACAACAGACCATGAGTGGACTAAGCACATACATCATAAGTGTTAGGAGAGCATCTATAAATGGTATGCTAAATGAATGGTGTAGCAGACAATTTTCCTGAAGAAAGTTATATTCAGCCAATGAACTGAAATTTGAACAACAAATCACAAATAGATTATGCATGTAAGTGACTAAGGGAGCATATACAGATGATTGTTAATGCCCATGTTTGTACTTTATGGTTGCAAATTTCATGTGTTGTATAGAAAATATCAATATTTCTCACAGTCTTTTACTAAATACATAACCATGAATTGACAAAGGGGAAAAATGCATGTGCAATATTCACACACACACACACACATATGTATATATTTATGTCTTCATAATTGATGGATGGAGAAATAAAACATCATTTCATGCTTTTTATATGGAGTTTGGGTGTGGCTTAGAACAAATTACCCCAGTTTATATGTATTTCAATTATTCATATAATGAACTATTGAGTTAACAAACAGTGCTCCAGAATGAATTGTATTTTGTATTCTTATTTGATGACCTCATGTGATTAAATTTGTGTGATAACATGTGATTTTTCTTTTTCTTTCCCTCTAGAGATGACCATCAATTTAGTCTTTTGCATTGGGCTGCAAAGGAGGGCCGCCTCAATATCGTGGATATGCTAATTGCACGAGGAGCACGTATCAATGCCACAAACATGGGTGATGATACTGCTCTACATCTTGCTTGTAGTCACGGACAAAAAGAAATTGCTATGAGGGTAAATACATCTTTGTTTTTTTTTTAATGATATTTCACTATTGTGAGCATTACTTGAAGATTTTCAATGAATTTGTATTAATGACCAAATAGATATGTTGTTAACCGACCTCTATAAATGCATTAGTATTCTTATGCCTGATGTACTTTGAGCCAAGACATTCACTGCATGGTTAATATGTGAGCTGTTGGTCACAAGATCATAAATTCAAACCATAAATGTATTGTGTCCTTACTTAGAAACAGTACCCCACTTTCTGTAGTTGAACTGACTGATAAAGATAAACATCTCGATCAAGTAAAAGGGTAAAGGGTAAAGATCCCCTTTGGTCATGAATGACCATGGGATTGTGCTATAATGATTGCTCATTCATATGTTGTGATGGAGAAATACACAAGAGTATTATTATAGTAGATTATTATTGTAGAAGATACATGGTGCTCTCTTTGCCACTTCCTCTCTTTCATTGCTATTACTTTCTCTCACTCCCTCTCAATCATGGCTACCACTCACACTACTTCCCCTTCACTGAATTACTATTTTCTCTCCTCCTACTTCACCATTCACTCCTATGTGTGATTTTGAACAAATATATATATATATACATACAAATATATAAAAACACTACGCTTATCATTATATTAGGAGGTTGAGATTAAGGAGGTACAATGGCTTTGTGATAATTGTAATGGATTACTGACCATTGTAGTAGGTCTGATCCTATATAACCATTGTGATTTTGTCTCTGATCAACTGACTTCTTTGGTTCCAGTTTGTCTGTCTGTATGTATGTATATGTGTATATGCATATGTTCCAGCCTGCATCAGGAAATCCGTATATGAAACCATCTCTTAGTTGAAGTAATAGTACTGCAAGTGGTTGACAATTTTGTCTACTTGGGCAGCACATTCAGCCATTCTCACTCCCCAGATGGTGAAATATCTTTAAGGCTTCAGAAAGTAACCAATTCCTTCAGGGTTCTTGAATCTTGTGTCTATTCCCAATAAGTCATCACTATGTACTATATATGTGTGTTGATGTTGTTTCTTTACCCATGTGAGATATGAACCCCTTTACAAGCATCACATAAAGAATCCTTGAATGCTTTCATCAGAGATGCTTTCATCAGACATACATTCTGAATGTTGGCTGGTCCTTGCAGATTCCAGATACAGAGGCCTTGAGAGGAGCTAACATCCATTTTGGGTATTGAGGTGCACTGTATACATTGGACTGGACACCTTGATTGGGCTGATGGTTGGAGGATCTCTATGCAGATGTTACATGGCAAACTTGTTTGTGGAAAGTACCCCCAGCAGAAACCAAGACTATGATTTAAGAATTGTGTAAAGCTCTCATTGATGGCAAGTGAAATATGGGAGGTCAATTGAGGAAGCAACACATATCATTGCCACACCAATGGAAGAAACAAGTAAAAGAAAAAGTGGGTATTTTTAAAGGAAAAAAAGCACGCATTTTTCAGGCAGAATTTAAGTGAGCTGCTCAAAAATGCACCACCAGTGTAGTTAATGGGGTAAATTTGGTCTGCAATATTTGTGGACCTTTATGTTTCTCAAGAGTTGGACTCATTAGTCACAAGCAGAGCCACTAGTGTAGAGTATGAATTTGTCTGGGTTCACAATGTTCTTAATGGTCTTCCTCAGTCATGAGTGGATAGCCATCATCATATATGTATGTAAATAAAAGTTTATATATATATATATGTCATCATCATCATCGTTTAACATCCGCTTTCCATGGTTGCACGAGCTGGACGATTTGACTGAGGACTGGCGAATCAGATGGCTGCACCAGCCTCCAATCTGATCTAGCAGAGTTTCTACAGCTGGATGCCCTTCCTAACACCAACCACTCCAAGAGTGTAGTGAGTGCTTTTATGTGCCACTGGCACGAGGGCCAGTCTGGTGGTACTGGCAATGGCCACACTCAAATGGTGTTTTTATGTGCCACCTGCACAGGAGTCAGTCCAGCGGCGCTGGCAACGACCTCGCTCGAATGTTTTGTTCACATGCCACCGGCACAAGTGCCAGTAAGGCAACGCTGGTAATGATCACGCTCAAATGGTGC
>NC_068996.1:23638439-23639853 GCF_001194135.2 Octopus bimaculoides | reverse complement strand
GTATGTATATGTATGTGTATGTGTTTGTGTGTGTATATGTGTGTGCGTGCGGTGTTCCACAGTTGCCAGAAAAAAGCAGAGGAATTTTCTTTCTTGATGCTCCTGGTGGCACAGGTAAAACATTTGTAACATTGCTTCTCTCCAAGGTAAGGGAACAAAAAAGAATTGCAGTTGCTGTACCATTGTCTGGCTTTGCTGCCACCATTCTCCCAGGAGGAAGAACAGCTCATTCTGCTTTTAAATTACCACTAAACCTGGTCACAAATGACAGTCCAATTTGTAACACAAGCAAAGATTCAGCTTCACCAGAAGCATTGTGCCAATGCCACCTGATCATTTGGGATGAATGCACCATGTCACATAGAGGTGCAATGGAAGCTCTTGGTAAAACCTAACAGGACATCAGAGGCAACGATAAATCTATAGGAGGAGTTACATTAGTCTTATAAGGAGATTTCAGACAGACATTACTAGTCATTCTGAAACGAACAGGAACTGATGAAATAAAAATTTAGATCCTCCTAAATTATGCAATGGGACAAGGTTGATTGTGAAGATATTACAACTTAATGTGACAGAAGCTACCATCATCAATGGATGTGCCTTTGGGGAAGAGGCTTTCTTTCCAAGAATTCCAATCAAACCAACAGACATGCCATCTGAGTTCAAACGAACACAATTCCCAGTGCAACTTAGGTTTGCAATGTCAATTGATAAAGCTCAAGGTCAGTCTTTGAAATCTACTAGCTTGCTTTTCTCATGGTCAACTTTATGTTGGTTGCTCCAGGGTTAGTACTTTGTAAGACTTATTTGTCTATGCTCCAAACCAGAAAACAAAGAATGTTGTTTACCCAAAAGCTCTTACGTAATTTCCTTCAACATATGTCGTAGAATTTATCTCTTTTCATAATAGTGGTAAATTTTGTGTTTTCGTTTATTATTATTATTATTATTATTATTATTATTATTATTATTATTATTATTATTATTAATAATAATAATAATAATAATAATAATAATAATTCAGAATTGATTTCCCAATTGAAGAATAAATTGAATTAAGAATAACAAATTTCTATGCATATTTTGCTTTTTTCTTCCAATATATAAGGAAAAATTTCATTCCTGTGCAATGACAGGTGCCTCTGCTAGTGTGTGTGTGTATATATATATATATATATGGATGTGTAATGTCAATGTGAATACCCGTCAGAGTGTAAGTATCTTGAGAGAAAAGCTGAACATTAGAAGCATCAGTTGTGGTGTGCAAGAGAGACGATTGCGCTGGTATGGACATGTGGTGAGAATGGATGAGGATAGCTGCGTGAAAAAGTGCCACACCCTAACAGTTGAGGGAACCCGTGGAAGAGGTAGGCCCAGGAAGACCTGGGCTGAGGTGGTGAGGCAAGACCTT
>NC_068996.1:23627580-23638026 GCF_001194135.2 Octopus bimaculoides | reverse complement strand
TTTTCGTGCAGGTGACACGTAAACGCACCCACTACACTCTCTGAGTGGTTGGTGTTAGGAAGGGCATCCAGCTGTAGAAACTCTGCCAAATTAGACTGGAGCCTGGTGTTGCCATCCGGTTTCACCAGTCCTCAGTCAAATCGTCCAACCCATGCTAGCATGGAAAGCGGACGTTAAACGATGATGATATATATTTGTGTTTCATGTCTTTTCAGTTGATGCAAAACAAAGCCAATATAAATGCAATTAATGAACATGGAAACACACCTTTACACTATGCTTGTTTCTGGAACTATGGTGATATTTCACAGGTAAATAAAAAATTATAATTTTATGTATTTTTTTTATCATCTGATCTAAATATGTTATTTATTCATCATCAAGTTAAATTTCCTTATGCTTGTCCACATCTCTGAGCTCTAATTGTCAAGTTTATTTTTTGATTTGAGCTAATGGAATAATATGAATTAGTCAAATAATAAACTAAATGGATGCTCACTATTATAGGATAATAATTTGGAAACTTGGAAATTTAGCCGACATAAAACTTAATCATTTCGCTATTAGCTAATTGCATTGTTCTGCAATAATGGTTTCAAATTTTGCTACAAGGCCAGCAATTTTGGGGGCAGGGTTAAGTTGATCACATTGACCCCAGTATCCAACTAGTACTTATTTTATTGGCCCCCAAAAGGATGAAAAGCAAAGTCAACCTTGGCAGAATGTAAACACAGACTGTTAAGACAGATGAAATACTGCTTAGCATTTTGCCTGGCATGCTAATGATTCTGCCTGCTTACCGCCTTATTACCTTTCCTTTTATAATAATTAAGAAAATCAGAGGCACTAGCACGGCTGTGTGGTTAAGAAGTTTACTTTACAACAACTTAATTTCAAGTTCAGTTCCAATGCTCAGCATATTGGGCAAGTATCTTCACTATTACCTCAGGCCTTTTGAGTAAATTTGATAGAGGGGGAAACCCTAGTAAGGTGATGTATGTTCATAGAAGGACATATGAAGTTACTTGATTTGACAAACAAGTGTTTATTTAAGACTTTGTAATAAATTATTTCCTCTAATTACTCCTGCTCAATTTTCTAAAGAATCTTTTTACTCTTCAAGCACTTTGTACTCACTGCCCACAGTTCATTGTCATATGCTATCATATATATATTATATACACTCCATATTGTTCTCTACATACACTGCCATACAATACCACCAATCTTGTACATATATTTAATTTAATCCTGCTCACTGGCTTTACATGTCACACGTTTTCCACGCAACTCATAAGACTTCTTTACATTCATTATACATGTTACACTGACATACAACAGCACATCTTTGCTTGTCATGTCATCATATATATTCATGCCATGCACCATCAAGCATTTCACATAATCTTCCATGTATTTACTGTTAACATGTCAAATATAGTCATTTTTGTTTGTATATACTATATCAGAATTTCTATTGACAAGATTACCCATGACTTCTCACTGTCTTAAATACCTGCCACAATGCTAAGAGTAGAGTGAATCCACACTACAGTCATATTATTTAGATGGTGTAGAACCTAATACCTCTAGTGAACTACCAGAGTTCTCCATAGTCTTCAATCAATGGTTAGTTATACTTATAGCTAGTTTATTGCATCTTGTGTAACAAAAGAATCTGATAGCCTGTCAGATAATCAAATAAATTTAATTCCTTTTAATGATATATACAAAAAAGCTTGTCATAGTCACCTGGGAAAATATGTAAATGTTCAATAGAAGTGGAGAAGTATAGGAATTCGATTAATATAATCAGAATATGATTCTCTCACATTTTGATAGATGAATGAAAGACCAGTGGCTAGACAAGATAAACTGAATAGAAATCTGTTAATTAGTAACCTATATAATTTCTGAAAGATATCACTTTTATGAATGACACACCTGTAAAGTACTCTTCTGAAGTGGTTAGGGTATTCGGCTCATGATTGTATGATCATGAGTTCGATTACTGGTAGCACATTGTGTCCTTGAGCAAGACATTTTATTTGCTCCAGTTCATTCAGCTGGCAAAAATGAGTAGTACCTGTATTTCAAAGGGCCAACCTTCTGTGTCATGCTGAATCTCTCTTAAGAACTATATTATGGGTACCTATGTCTGTGGAGTGCTCAGCCACTTGTACATTAATTTCACAAGCAAACTATTCCAATTGATTGAGTCAACTGGAACCCTAGTCATTGTAACCAACAGAATGCCAGTTATATATAGT
The DNA here is from genome assembly GCF_001194135.2 of Octopus bimaculoides. Classification (NCBI taxonomy): domain Eukaryota; kingdom Metazoa; phylum Mollusca; class Cephalopoda; order Octopoda; family Octopodidae; genus Octopus; species Octopus bimaculoides. The sequence continues at coordinate 23,635,756 of NC_068996.1, read as the reverse complement.
GGTGGTGGAGGTAGTAATGTTGTTTAGTCTCAAATCAGCCCCGATCAAGCAAACCCATGATAAAAGATGTAACAATCCATTCATTTTGTATACCATGGACTATTTTGTCCAGAGTTTCCTTCATTTTTTTTCTAAAATGAAGTGTGAGTTTGGAGAGATTTGGTTTCTGTATCTAACAGGTTGAGTGACTATGTAGAGGTTCCCTTGTTGACTGATGGGATAGAGGATAGTACTGGTGGTGATAGTGGTAGTCATTATTACATACAGCTGCCAGCTTCTGTGAACATTTAAAGGATAAATACACCAACAACAGGATGTATAGTTTTCATAATTATATGTAGTTGTGTTTCATAAAATGGAGTTCATCTGTTTATACTTAAGACTGTTAGCTTACAATTTGGGTTTCATTAATTTCATCTCATCTTTGTCTTGTATTGGTATACATTGGGTAACCTATCAGTTATCTATTATTTAGTCATACTAGCTGACCACATGCCATCAATAATGATGTCTAATTGTAGCATTTTATATATAAATAAGATACAAAATGAGGTATATAATAATCACTCATACAAACATTCAAATACTTCCCTTGTACACACACACATACATATATATACTCACACAGAGTTGAAATGTTGATTTTTTTTCACCCCTTCCTTCCTTATTCATCTATCACCTCTTCCTTTCTCTCATTGCTATTACTTTCTCTCACTCCCTCTCAGTCAAGGGCTATTACTCTCACTACTCCTCCTTCACTGGATTACTATTTTCTCTCCTCCCCTGTGTCCAATGTGATTCTGGACAAATATACATACGCAAATATGTAAAAACATTACGCTCATTCTTATATTAGGAGATTGTATGTGTGCTAGTAAGCATAGTTTATACAGTTGCTGGAATGGTAATTAATCGACACATTTACAAACCATGCTTGCCTAGAAAATAAGAAATGATTATTTTTAACCCTTTTGTTAGCATATTTCTGCTGAAATAACACTTCCTTTGTTTCAGTTAATTTTGAAAATAATGAAGTATTTAGTATAATTTTGTTGTTATTAAATTAGTGTTTGGAACATAAATTAAAAATAAATTTTGATGGAAGGTTTTAATTCAGATTACTTTAGAAAAGTAAGTTTAGGGTGGTCTCAGGTGGATTGGTAATCAGAATGGTTAAAAAGTAATGTTGTTTGATAATTTAAATTGCAGGATCTTCTTAATATGGGAGCCCAGTTAGGCATTGCAAATATCTTTGATGAAACACCTTTGGATAAAGCAAGACCAGCTCTCAGACAACTTTTAAAAGGTATTCACTTTGTGTTATTTTGTTATTTTTCATGTATTAGAAACCATGACTTTTTGGCTTTTACTTTGCTTCATCATTATCATCATCATCATCGTTTAACGTCCGCTTTCCATGCTAGCATGGGTTGGACGATTTGACTGAGGACTGGTGAACCGGATGGCTACACCAGGCTCCAATCTTATTTGGCAGAGTTTCTACAGCTGGATGCCCTTCCTAACGCCAACCACTCAGAGAGTGTACTGGGTGCTTTTACATGCCACCAGCACGAAGGCCAGTCAGGCAGTACTGGCAATGGCCACACTCGAAATGGTGTATTTTATGTGCTACCTGCACAGGAGCCAGTTCGGCGGCACTGGCAACGATCTCGCTTGAATGTCTTTTAACATGCCACTGGCACAAGTGCCAGGAAGGTGACGTTGGTAATGGTCATGCTAAAATGGTGCTATAAAAAAAGCATTAAGAAAACTATATCATTGTCATTGTTGTCATCATCATCATTTTGATGTCTACTTCTCCATACTTGCATGGCTCAGACAAGATTCATCGATGCACGTTTCTATACCTGGATACTTTTCCTGTTGCCAACCCTCACCTGTTTTTTTTTTTTAGTAAGGTAATATTTCCCGCTAGTCCAGACATGTTCTCATACTGTCTGTATAATGTTGATGTTTCCTTATAACAAGTAGACTATGTCATAAAAAAGATCAAAACATGCACACGCCTGTGCCAAATTGGCTTCTTTTCAGTTTCCATCTACCAGATTCATTCACACAAGGCTATAGGTTGTTCATTGCTAAAACACTTTCTCAAGGTGCACACACAATGACTTTGAACCCAAAACCACATAGTTGCAAACCAAACTTCTTAACTACACAACCATACCTGCACCTGTGTGTATATATATATATATATATATATATATATATATATATATATATATATATATATATATATGTGTGTGTGTGTATGTATATATATATATATATATATATATATATATATATACACATGCACACACACACACAGACACGCATGCACACATTCAATAATTGTTGATATTCCATAGCAGTGGTTCTCAAACAGGGTCCGTATAAAATTTTGTTAAAATATCTATGTGCAGTAAATTGCTTATTCTTCTACAATACACAATTTATTTGAACAATTTATTTTATACTATTCTTGATATTTAATTATGAAAATGAAATAGGATTTTTTTAAGCATAGAATTTTTTTATGAGGGTTTCACCCAAGTAAAATAGGAATCAAAGGGGTCCATAGGTAGAAAATGGTTGAGAACTGCTGTTCTACAGAGTTCAGATGAGGTCTGCTATGGAGCATTGCTCTCACATTTTGGATAATACTGTTGCTGCATACACAGACAAATACACACATGCATGCATGCACATACACACACTTGCAACTTTTTACATGATATCAAGTTAACCCATTAGTGCCCATGGTTTTTTTTACAGACCAGAAGGATAATCCATCACATTTCTGCAACACCTGTATTTTTCTGAGATATCTTTAGTTAGTCATCAAGACTGGAATGTCTTTCAAATATTGTAATAAAATTTTTTTTATATATTTGGTATCAGATAAAGTTGTATAAAAAAAATGATTTTTGGTAATAAATAAAAAAAAAAAAAAATTTGGCACACATACCCAATTAAACACACACACACACACACACACACACATACATACACACACACATAAATACAACAGGCTTTTTTCAGTTGCCATCCACCAAGTTCCTTCACCAAAGTTTTGTTCAGCCTGGGGCTATAGTAGAAGACACTCATAGTTAGACTAAACCCCAAACCACATGGTTGGAAAGCATGTGGTTTTGGGTTCAATCCAACTGCAAAACACTAAGTCTAGTTTCATAGTCTGAAGTAATCAATACACTGTAATGTTTATTGTTATATATTTATTTGTTCTTTTATTGATTTTCTTCATATTTCTCTGTTATTTCATAACGGGCATATACAATGCCCATCTACCCTTCTGCAATGTGAAAAATGCTCACTTTGGAGATTTTAGATTGACAGTGATTGTTGTACCATTTCATCTGTCAATTTTTTCATCACACAAGCATACAGACAAATACAGAGAGAGTAATTTCTTCATTTTGATTCATCATTCTTTAACCCTTTAGTATTCAGATTACTCTGAATACACATTATTTTGCATCAATCATGAATTATCTCATAGTTTTGAGACTTCGATGCATGGTTGTTTAATTTTAGAATGACATTGTGGGGTAGGTGTGAGAGGCCGGATCTGAACAGTTTGATACATAAAATTGGTTAAATATTTGGGCCAAATTTGGCTGGTTTAAATGCTAAAGGTTTACAGTTCAACAGCACAATCAAAATATTTACATTTACATATATTTAAAGTTATTATTTTTACTTTTTTTCTCTCTTTAGACCGTGCTGTCGAATTAGCTCGAGATCTAAAGAAGATTCCTTTCAAAGATCGAAGTTGGCTTGGTAGTAAAACCCGCAGTCGTAAGTATTATATTGCATCTGACCACATGTTTTTGTCTTCTGTCTTAAATAATCACAAACTTTCAAACTACTGTTTCATACCAATAGATATTTAAAATCATCATCATCATCATCATCATCGTTTAACGTCCGCTTTCCATGCTAGCATGGGTTGGACGATTTGACTGAGGACTGGTGAAACCAGATGGCTACACCAGGCTCCAATCTGATTTGGCAGAGTTTCTACAGCTGGATGCCCTTCCTAATGCCAACCACTCTTAGAGTGTAGTGGGTGCTTTTACGTGTCACCAGCACGAAGGCCAATCAGGCGATACTGGCAATGGCCACACTCAAAATGGTGTATTTTATGTGCCACCCGCACAAGAGCCAGTCCAGGGGCACTGACAACGCTCTCGCTCGAAAATCCTTACACATGCCGCAGGCACAAGTGCCAGAAAGGCGACGCTGAGCACAGGTGCCATCACGATTTCGCTTGCCGCAACAGGTCTTCGCAAGCAGAGTTTTGTATCCAATGAAGGAGACGACGTTGGCATGGGTGCCAGTCGTCGAATTTAGTTCGATTTCGATTTCACTTGCCTCAATAAATCTTAGAAAATACCATAAACATAGTTATATATTTTTAACTTGTAAGGAATCATCGTTATTGGATTGGTAAAGTTATTAAGTGTGTCAGACAAAATATCTTTCTGCATTTTTTTCTGGCTCTTTGTTCTGAGTTTGGATCCCACCGAAGTCAGCTTTGTCTATCGTCATTCTAGGGGTGATAAAAATTATGTGCAAATCATGTACTGGAGTCAAATGAGATTTGTCTAGCTTCCTCACCTAAATTTCAGGCTTTGTACATATGCTATAAAATAATTATTTTTATTGGAAAAAATAAAAAAGTGCTTAAAATTGAGATAAGAATTTTTCTAAGTGAGATTTAGCAGGTATTTATGTATTATTAGTAATTGACTGAAGAGTTAGAGGTTGTATAGTGTTTAGCTGTTATTCTAAATGTTAGCGATTCAAAAATCTACTGCATTAACATTAGAAATTGTTCCAATTCATTTATTGATGCAAAATTATTTTCAACTTTTCAGGAGATGCTACATTATCCAGATACACTGGTATTAAGTGTTCGCAACTGAAACTTGCACATGTTCTTGCCAACACCCATTCAGGACGTGTAAGTATAAACTTAACTATTAAAATCCAAAGTAAATTTGATTTTTATGGGTTTTGTCAGAAGGACAGCACAATCACTTTGATGTTGATGTGATTAGTGTAGCCAAACTTTGGAATTTGATGTCTGTAAAACAAAAAATTTATCAAGAAGGGAATTTCAGTGGGATGCTGACATTGGGAGTAGGTATGCAAGTAACAAGTTCTGACCATCAGAAGCTTTTGTTGTAGCAGTAGAAAATATAGAGTTAGGAGTCCACAACATTATGAAGCCAGGCCTTGGGAGTGGATTTCACAGATGGAAACTGAAAGACTCTCGGTATGTGTGTGTGCATGCATGACAGGCTTCTCTTTGGTTGGCGTCTTCCCAGTCTACTCACAAGGTTTTTGATTGATTTGAAGTTGTAGTAGAAGACACTTGCCAAAGGTGCTATGCAATGGGGTTAAAACTGAAAGCACATGGTTGGCAAGCAAGCTTCTTTATTAAAATATTTCAGAAATACTAATTAGAATTTGTGGTTAGTGGTTGGTCTTATTTTGAAACCACCATGCCTGAACCCTCCAGTACAAAACCTCTCAATTTAAAAATTTCATAATTTCATCCAAGACCTTCTTTGTTCTCTTATTCCAAAGATCAACAGAATGTTATCATCACCACAATTGTCATTTCAATGCCCATTTTCCATACTCAGATGAGATGGGTCAGACACAATTTGTTGAGGCAGATTTTTTTCTATGAGGATACCTTTCTTGTCACTAACCCCTACCTATTTCCAAATAAGGTAATATTACCCCATGACTAGACATGTTTTTCATAGAAGATTAAAAGCAAAGGGCACTACTTGCTTGTCACTTGTTTGCAACTATCATGTGATGTCAAAGCAAGGAAACAGTTACACACACACACACACACACACACACATTTGTATGACAGGTTTCTTTCAGTTTGTCTGCCAAATCCACTCACAAGGCTTTAATCGACCTGGAACTATAGTAGAAGACATCTACCCCATACTGGCCAAAATATTAATTATTTTCATATATCTTTGCAAGTTCTTGATTATTTACAGAACTATGTAATGAATGGTATTAGAAATATGCTAATGAAAGCATTAAGCTAATGCATTTAATGGTCACAACTGTTTGATTTTGTTTTTATTTTAGACATTGCAAGGTGTTTGGCAGGGGAGTGAAATTGTGGCCAAAGAATTAAAACTGAGAGAGTGTACTTTAAGAATGTCTCGTGATTTTCAAGAAGAATTTCCTCGATTAAGGTAAGGATCAGAATCCAAAAGTTCCTGCTATAAATGCTTCCAAATAAATGCATTTTTTAATATTTTATAGAAGATTAAGTTGCACAAATTATTTGAACTTTAATTACACTCACTTGCTAGTTATATAATGTTTTAGAAATTTAACATACACTTAGAATATGTCAAAGAACTTACAAAGTTTTATTGAGAATGGAAAAATTATAGAATTATACAGAATCAATTTCCAGTATGGGCCCATATTAGACAGTTTTTTTTTATATTCCAGTTGAAGTTTGCTGCATTATTTGTACACTATTCTCATCATCCACATTATCATCATCATCATCACCACTGTCATTCTTTCTTTTATTCTTTTAGTGGTTTCAGTCATAGGAATGTGACCATGCTGGAGCACTGCTTTAATTTATTTTCTTTGTCTTGTTGTTGCTTTATGACTAGAAGTTGGTCTATGACTGAATTTGTAGTAGCTGATCTTCCCTGAGTGAATCTTTGAATGGTTGATTTGTTTAGTATCATTGTTAGGAGTTTATCCAGTGTTTTTTTTTTTTAATGTTTCACTAGAGACCCCTCTTATATTTCTGATTTCTTATGGTAGGCAGTTGAACAATTGGGAACTAAATATCAGACAAGTACATTAATGTTTTTTGCTCATGATTTTGAAGGGAGTATATTTGGAAGCTGATAGTATCTACCAGTTCATGTATTATCACCATCATTTTGACATCCATTTTTTGCCTTACTGGTAAAGGCTGAATGCTATAATCCCACATATTATCACTCCAATAAAATCCCACTCAAGTACTGGGGTCAATAGTATTAACTAACCCCTTCCTCTCAAAATTACCAGTCTTGTGCCTGAATTAGTAACCATTATATTAGTAACTATGCATCTCCTGTTATTGATGTTACTAATCCTGTATATGTGTGTTTCTTATGTTTATCAAGGCTGAGTGGGAAGGATAACATTGATGGATGTTGTTGTAGTGTTCTGAAGTATTGCAGATGTGTTTGAGTGATGGAGGTGATTGTGCATATAGTGTCAGAGACTTTGGGGATGGAAGCTGCTTGCTGCAGCAATAAACTATGCTCATCTCATGCCCTGATGGTCTTTGGCTCTATTGTGCTGGTGTTCAGTGGGTATGGACTGTGTGTAGCCTGTGGTGATATGTTGTGTTCTATTTTAGAGGTTTTGTAATTTGTTGTGAATTCCAGGCAGGCTTTCAATACTCTCTGATGGATCTAATGAATTGTTTGCTTGCTAATGTTGTTTCTTTCTGTTGGTCAAATACAGAAGGTTTTTCTTACTTTACTATGTCTTGTCTCTGTTCTGGTAGTGTTGCAAAAATGTAACTCTTGGAATTTCTTTTTCTACTATGTGTGTGTGTATGTATAGGGTATGTTTATATCATTGAGTGGGATTGTCAGTCATTCATGATGTTCTTTGAGATTGTTGTATAGAAGGGAGTCAGTGGATTTGGTTAGGTAATTGATTCCAGACTGAAGTAACATAAAAAAAGATTAGGTGAAAGAATTGGAAGACCTGGGATGAGGTGGTGAGGCAAAACCTTCGAACATTGGGCCTCACCGAGGCGATGACTTCTGACCGAGACCTTTGGAAATATGCTATGTGTGAGAAGACCCGGCAAGCCAAGTGAGACCTAAATCCAAGGCCTCTGCCAGGGGTGTAGCCAGCCCACTTATGCATAACATTCCTTTATTGGACACTTAACTCCGCTTGCGAAGACATGGTGAGGCAAGTGAAATCAAAATCGAACTAAATTCGACAACTGGCACCCATGCCAACGTCGTCTCCTTCATTGGACACGAAACTCAGCTTGCGAAGACTTATTGGGGCGAGCGAAAGCGAAATCGGGATGGCACCTGTGCCCAGCGTTGCCTTTCTGGCACTTGTGCCC
>NC_068996.1:23611962-23627417 GCF_001194135.2 Octopus bimaculoides | reverse complement strand
TGTGCCCGCAGCATGTGTAAGGACTTTCGAGCGAGATCGTTGCCAGTGCCCCTGGACTGGCTCTTGTGCTGGTGGCACATAAAATACACCATTTCGAGTGTGGCCGTTGCCAGTACCGCCTGACTGGCCTTCGTGTGGGTGATACATAAAAGCACCTACTACACTCTCGGAGTGGTTGGCATTAGGAAGGGCATCCAGCTGTAGAAACTCTGCCAAATCAGATTGGAGCCTGGTGTTGCCATCTGGTTTCACCAGTCCTCAGTCAAATCGTCCAACCCATGCTAGCATGGAAAGCGGACGTTAAACGATGATGATGAATTGGACCTTGTGGTACTTCATTTGGAGAAATAACAGATATCAAATGTTCTGTTGTTATATTCTACACAGGCTTGTCAACAGTTTATATAGTAGAAGATATTGAATATTTAATCTTTAAGGAGGTTAAATTGGCAAATTCTTTAGAGTTTTGGATAAAATGTCTGTTAATAATTGTTCTGACTTCTGTCTGTGCTTTGGGTTCAAATTACACCAAAGTCACCTTTGACTTTCGTCCTTTCAAGGTCAATAAAATAAGTACTAATCTGGGTGGTGCACTAGCAGAATAGCCATAACATCAGTCTTGTAGTATTTGCTCCTGTTCAAGGTGGTGAGCTGGCAGAAATGTTAGCATGCCAGGCGAAATGCTTAGCGGTATTTTGTCTGTCTATATGTTCTGAGTTCAAATTCCGCCATGGTCGACTTTGCCTTTCATCCTTTTAGGGGGTCGATAAATTAAGTACCAGTTGCATACTGGGGTCGATCTAATCGGCTGTCCCCACTCCCCCAAAATTTCCGGCCTTATGCCTAGAGTAGAAAAGTATTTGCTCCTGTTCTTTGCATTCTGAGTTCAGATCTCATCAAGGCCTATGACCTATGTGGGCGGTAGATTTTTATCTTTTACCCACTTGAAAGAAAAAACACCACCTGGACACATTAGGTACTTTGCAAGCATTTGGGATCAAGTCTGATTTGTGTATACCTTCTTTCTTAACTCCCTCCTACCAGTCTTGGAGGGTCATTTGCACTGCATTTGGTTTGGATGTAAAAATTTAAAAATAAAAATGTAGTTAGTGGGAATAGATTTGAAAGTTTTGCTGATGATAGAATGATGCAAGTGAGTCTTATTATTAAAGCAATTATCTATTCTTGATATAAGATTCATGTGTAGTGTTTGGATTAAATGTTGGATATTTTATCAACCCTGAAAGGATGAATGGCAAAGTTGATCCCACTTGCATTTGAACTCAGCATGTTAAGACAGACAAAATGCTGCTAAGCATTTTGCCCAGTGCCCTAATTATTTGGCCAGCTCGTCACCTTTAATTTTTCTAAATATCATAAGGATGTACATAGGAAGAAGTATCTTTGGAATTTGTAGTGCCAGTTTAAATAGTTCTAGATGTTGTTGGGGGTTCCAGTGATTCTTGCAATCTTGAGTATATGTTTGTAACTTTGTCAGATCCTGGGGCTTCTGAGTTTAGGGATTTTCATATTATCTGTTATCTGATGAATGTAAACTATCAAAATTATGGTCCAAGTGCAAAGGGTGTATTTTACTTTATGCTGTGTTTTTGATGGATAATTTCTTTTTAAAAATAAAGTTTGATAAATATATTTGATTGCTGTTGCATTGTTGATATATTATCTGATGTTGTTATTGTGGCATGTGATGTGGCACTGCTCATTACTTTATATAGTGTTTTGTGGTTTGTGTTGGACGCAAATATTTCCTGATTTTATGTATCAGCCCTTGTGTTAGAGAGTGATAATTATTAGCTTGATGAACCAACCAAAACTAGAATAATAAAGATAAAATTCATCGAATCAATGTCACACTAATTAAAATATATAATAAAATTATTTAATTGAAATATAAATTAGATTCATTATATTTTTTGCTTTTGTCTTCACATTCATTAACATAAAAATGTTTCTTCCCGTCTAATTGGAATGTTCTCAATTATGTCGTAAACTGAAGTTTTATTACAGAATAAATATAGATATAAAAAAGGAAAATAGAGATTAAATAAAACAAGGCAAATATCTCTTTAAGCAGTCTATAGAAATAGAACCCATTTATTGAAATTGTTCAGTTGATATTTTAATAATCTGTATAGGTTGTTTTACATTTCTTGTGAGCAGTACAATTTGTAAATCACAAGTGTTTTGAATAGTTTAGCACAATGCGACTGCTACACATTATGGTTTTCTTATTTAATCAATATTTCATTCAATCAATTAATTAACTATGTTAACTTTGAGAAAAATAGTTTGGTTATCAGCAGCTCTGTACTTCTGGCTAATTTATTGATCAAATGAAGGACTGATTAAATGTGCAAATTGCAATGTGCACCGATTGAATTGTGCTAAACTATTTGAAATATCTGTAAGCTAAATAAATCATTGATAATATGTCTTCATTCTTTGTTTCATATAAGTGTACATATATATATTCTGATATTATATTCTATACTTTTCAGGATATTCAACCATGCCAATATTCTACCTGTTTTGGCCTGTTGTAATGAACGTCCTAACTTGGTCGTTATTAGTCAGTATATGGTCCATGGATCACTGTATAATGTCCTTCATGGAGAAACAGGTAAATTCCTTCTTTAATATCTAAGAATAGTTAGTGTTGTATGAAATGTCTTGTGGTATTTAAATATGTTTTAAAATCTCAACAAAGTTGACTTTGCCTTTCACTGAGATAGCCAAATTAAAGTACCAGTCTAGTGTTGGAGTCATTTTAATCAACTGATCCTCTCCTACTCCCAAATTTGTAGCCTGGTGCCTATATTAGAAATCAGTAGCAATAAATATCAGTTATTCTCATCAGGGTTAATGACATATATTTTAATCATCATTGTTTAATGTCCATTTTCCATACTGGCATAAGTTGGATGGTTTAACAGAAGCTGGCAAAACTGGGAAGTGCACCAGATTCCATTGTCAGTTTCGGCATGATTTCTGGATGCCCTTTTTAACAACAACCATTTTACTGTGTGTACATGATACTTTTAATGTGGCACCAGAACCAGGGCCTTTTACGTGATATCAGTATTGACAGGGTCACCAAACACCTTGCAAGACTAAAACCTCTCAACTGGGAAAGGTGGTTGGCCTTGTGCCAATTGAGAGACTTAAGATATACTAGGGACAGGTATAAGTGTCATGCTGTAGAGTAGATACCCCAGTTGGAAAACAAAGGAGAATGAGGCAAAGAGAACTATAGTAAAAGAGATGATGGCAAAATGTATTGGAACATGCCCTTGAGGGACATTGGGGGTGGTGAGAGAATAAGTGAGATGATATAGACTTGGGCTGGGTGAGTGGGTAGGGTGAAATGATCGCACCAAATAATGGAGAGAAATATCAGAGAGGCTCAGGAGCAGGGGCTGTGGTAGACATGTGAGGAATTAAGGGTGATAGCAGGTTAGCAAGGTGTTGATGATCGAGAGCAGTACAGGGAGGGGAGAGAAACCACAGAAAGGAGGTGATTGGAGACAGTAGACAGGAGAGGAAAGGTAACTGGGGTGGAGGTAAGGTTACAACTTGCAACATCTCTATTTTTGTCCATGTCTTATATATTATCTTATTATAAACCTTTATTTTCAGTCATAATACATCATTAGATACTTTTGAAATTATAAACTTTCAATTTTCAATAAAATAGGCACATGCATGACTGTGTGGTAACAAGCTTGCTTCCTAATCACATGGTTCAGGGTTTAGTCCCACTACATGGCACTTTTGGCAGATGTCTTCTATTATAACCTTAGACCAACCAAAGCCCTGTAAGTGGATTTGACAGACAGAAACTGGAAGAAATTTGTCTATATGTATGCATGTCTATGTGTTTATCTGTATTTGTCTCCCACCACTGCTTGACAACCAGTGCTGGTGTGTTTATATCCCTGTAACTTAATAGTTCAGCAAAAGAGACCAATAGGCTAAGTAGCAGGTTTTAAAAAAATAAATACTGGGGTCGATTTATTTGACTAAAAAATTCTTCAAGGCTGTGCCCTAGCATGGCCACAGTCTAATGACTGAAACAAATAAAAGATAAATTATGAAATCTCATTAATATGAAATGTAAAAAGGCTGAATAATTATTGTATGATTTTTAAAAAGCTGTTTAAGATTACTTGAAATTCTATTTGCATGAAACGCTATCCAAAGGATTATGGAAAAATCCAAATTTAAAGTTGGGTAACATGTGGAGCTAATATGCTAGACTTATATTAATGTTATGGATACTCTCGTGTAAACTTGGTAACATCTGGTGTCTTGTGGTACCATTTACACAAATTCATCGTTGTTTTGATATTTAAGTTTGTACTACAAAAAGGTTGATGAATCTCAACATGGACAGGATGGTTTAAATAAAATAATTCCTTTAGTTAATCTCCCCACCTCCCCAGCCTGATAGAAAATTCAGTGCCCATTGCCTTTGCAGGCTTTCTTGCACTTGTAAGATCAATGCCATTAATGTTTCTCTTGCTATGTCAACTCTTGGTGGGGAAGACATGAACTGGGCCGAAATTCTAGCAGGCTGACATTCTGAAAAGGAAGGACTGGTTTTTGTTTTAAAGTTTGGCTTATGCTCAGTAATTTCAGTGGAGGGGATAAGTCGATTACATCAACCCCAGTCCTCAACTGGCAGTTATTTTATCAACCCTGAAAGGGTGAAAGACAAAGTCAACCTCAGCAGAATTTGAACTCAGAATATAAAGACAAATGAAATATCGATAAACATTTTGCCTGATGTGCTAACTATTCTGCCTGTTCACTTCTCTGAATATTGTCACATTGTAAGGTAGTGAGCTGGCAGAATCGTTACCATACCAGGAAAAATGCTTAGCAGCAATTTGTCTGATTTTATGCTCTGAGTTCAAATGCTACCAAGGTCAATTCTGTCTTTCATCCTTTCATGGTCAATAAAGTAAGTACCTGTTGAGTAATGGAGCTGATGTACCTCATCCCCAAACTTGCTGGTCTTGTACCAAAGTTTGAAATTGATGTTATTGTTACACTGTAAGACAGTGAGTGAGCTGGCAGAATCATTCAGCACACTAGGCAAAATGCTTAGCAGTATTTCATCCAGCTTCGCATTCAGCATTCAAATTCCACTAAGGTCGACTTTACCTTTCATTCTTTTAGAGCCAATAAAAATAAGTGCTAGTTGAGCATCAGTGTCAATGAAATAATTCCCTGAACTTGTTGGCCTTGTGCCAGAATTTGAAACCAGTGTTAATGTCACACTGTTTGACAGTATTAAGAGAGTATGCTAGAAGAGGAGAAGAGATTGAACAAATCAGTTAATGCTTCCGATCAAATATTTTAATCAGAAACACCAGTCAAATGTATCGACAGAGCCAACACATTGCAGGCTGGTTTGAGGTTATGATGCGTAGAAGGCTGCTTATTTGCAAGCCTATTTTCAAAACAAAACTAGCATAAAAAAAGTAGATGTAAAACCAGAGATGATGAGGGTCTTTTCTTCTTCATACTTTTACTTTAATATTTTCACTACAAGTGCATGGATCATAATGATATTATGTTTAAATGGGCTTTAACCCTTTAGCATTTAATCTGGCCATAATGAGTCCAAATATTTTAACTTTGTGTTAAAACTGACCAGATCCAACTTCTCATGCCTACCCTACAATTTCAATCTGAAAATATACCAACACATTATTGAAATCTTGAAGCTACAAGACAATGCATGATTAATTCAAAGCAACATGAATAAATAAGCATTGCATTTGACAGAGGAATTTGAATGCTTAAAGGGTTAATGATAATTTTATTTTCTATTTTAAAAATAGATATTGTTGTTGATCAAAACCAAGCATTGAGATTTGCTCTGGATATTGCAAGAGGTGTGGAATTTCTTCACTCCATGGAACCCATGATACCAAATATTGCTCTTAACAGCAAACACGTCATGGTAAGTTGATTTTTTTCATGCTTCTTTTCATAATAAAACCATCACTGAGTCTTCATTTAAATTCATCTCATTTCATATCAGCTTTCCCCCCACCACAATCACGCAGGTATTTAATTAATTTTTATATGGATTATATTTTAATTTGTACTTAATTTGTTATTGTTATCATACTTTACAATTCTTAACTGTTTTCTTTCAAAATCAATTTAAGTAAATATTGTTTCTTTCTTGTAAGCATTTACCATCAGATAAAAATTTTCTGCATTGTTTTTATATTCAGTCTCCTCAGATATTTAATATTTTAATATAAAATACTTCCTATTTATAATCTCTCTTAATCTTAACTATTATAGGAATCATTTAATTAAATGTAACTGTTCCTTTACAAATTGACCCTGACTCTTAAAGTCATTATAATGTTCAAACTGAGCAATTTAATAAGTTTTTAATTGAAACTTTGTAGTTTTCTTTTTCTTCTTGCTAGAAGTTATTTTTAAATTTTTGCAGCCTCCATATATTTCTTATGATTTGACATAATTAAATAATTATTTATCAATATCAAACATTTGAATTCATATCCATGTGTGATGAGTTGTCATCATTAACGAAACATTAGATCAATCTCTTAATGGTGGAGTTCTTTGATTTATATTGAAATTCTTTCCCTATCACAAATCAGTAAATTTCATTACTTTTGTCAGAAACATCCATTCTCTTCATCTCTCTCTCTCCCTCTCTCTTCCCCTCTCTCCCTCCTCTCTCTCTCTCTGTTTTTTTTTTTACTTTCTTTCTCTTGTTCTCTCTCCATCTCTCCCTCCCCATCTCTCCTGTTTTTTCTAGCTATTTCTGTTTCCTTTTTCTTTCCCCTTTTTTTATCTATCTATTTGTAGCTTCCTATTTATTTGTCTACATATTCATCTCTATCTGTTGTCTAACTGTCTACGTATTTTTCTCTCTATGTATCTCTTCCTCTCTCCCTCTCATGTGTATATATATATATATATATTATATATAAATCACTATATGTATCCATCTACCTGTTTGTCTTTCTATCTACCTACATGTCTGTGTATCTGTTTGTCTAACGACCTGTCTGTCTGTTTCATGTGTTCCTATCTGCATATCTACCTTGATGCTTAACTATCATTTAAACAAATGTTTTTGCCTTCACTCAGTTTGTTCAATCCTACATCCTCACTCAATCCAATATTGCTTTTAGTTCTCAGTATGTATATTATTTATATTAAAACGGTATTCATCATTCCTAAACGCACTTGATTAAAATGGAATTCATCAATTCTCAAAAAGAGAAAATAATTGCCATCAGCTGTGTCCCTGTCAGTACTAACTTATCCAATCATCGTTTTAAAATGAATTAATTAAATATGTCATTTCACTTCAATTTCACCTTTCTGACATAAATAGTGGCATTAATACTTATGGTCTCATGAAAAGGTAAATAAATTTTAAAGTTATTTTAAATAAACGATTTCTCATAATACTTTTCTTAAATTAGATTTAGTTCTGCAACATGTCAATTACATTTTAACTATTATTTTAAAGGAATTATTAATTATTACAAGACAAAAAATTCCTCTAAGTATGAACAACACAATTTTTTTTATAAATTATAAAAATTATTAAATGATGTTTCATGTAATTTCTTGAGTAAATATATAAATTTGTTTCATTAATTAATAATTATTATTAATTAGCTATTTATTATATGACATCAGTGTTAGTTTATTTTAAATGTCTTCTTTAGCTACAAATACCTAACAATTTCACGCACCTTTGAATATATCCTTTTACCTCTACCCACTCCCCAGACATGATACTGGTCTTCTTCAAATGTAATACTTATTTGTTCCTGTATACCCAACAGAACTTGTGCCACAAGGTTTTCAGTTTGTCACCAATTTTCTTCTGATTTCTATTCCCCAGCAGACATGTGACAGTAAATGACAATTTTTTTCACTATTTTTCTCTTATCTTTTCCCACCACTTTTACCACATGTGACACTGTATTACTTTACATAGCGCCCACCTCCCAATGCAATAAGTATACTATATTATTAATCTAGTCTTGTGTCTTCTGGTCCTACATGATTTTTTTTCTTTTGTCACATGTGGTCCTACATGATCTTCTTTTGCCACATGTAATAACATCATTAGCTTATCTAGTTCCTCATACAAACATGCATACCTATGGTATTAGGACCACTTTTAATTAACCTCTCCCACCACATGCAACCATTATTACTTGTTCCTCTCTCTACATGCCCAACATCTCATAATTACTAATCCCCCTCCTTCACCTTTCACCAATATCACTATCACCACAACCATGTCGTTATCAGCATCATAATCATCATCATCATCTTGATCATCATCATTATCATCATCAGTATTTTCATCATTGTTTGATGTATTTCTCTCTTTCTCTCTCTCTTGCTCTTTCTCTTTCTCTCTGTGTGTTTGTGTGTGTGTGTTTGTGATAACTATGTTCTGTTTTAGATTGATGAAGACCTGGCTAAGATAAATATCGATGATCCTAAGTATTCTGCTCGGGATGTCGCAATCAATGGGGTAACACAACATATTTGTTTTTGTGCCTGTGTGTTATGACTATTACTATGGTTCATGCAGTTTTAGTTGACCATTTGCAGCCACCACTCTGCCAAACCACTAACCTTTTTTTACTTACATACATACTAACACCTTATTATAGTACTGATGTAGTTATTATTATTATTATCATTATTATTATTACTATTACTATTATTATTAGTAGATACCATTGCAGTTAGTAGAGCTTTATTTTATTTTATGTATTTATATATTTATATTATACTGAATTTTTTTGTACATTTCCTCACCACCAGCACTCTCAATTTCTTTAGTATTTTAATTCTTATGGCTGTTTTTGCTAATGTCTTAGACAGAAATTGCTGGTTGCGATAGCTCAACCACAATTGTTGCCATTTTCTTTTCTTTTCTTTTTGTTTTAAAAACCTTATTATTATCAGAAATATAATTATCAACGTTATTATTAGTAAATTTAGAAAATTTTAAAAATTTCTATTCCTATCTATTCTTTACAGATAGTTTACGGATGCTATGACAAAGAGTGTGTATGTGCGTGCACATGTGCACACACTCATGTGTGTTCCTATATTTAATGCATCTGTAATATATTAAAGTGTTGTACTAAGATAATTGAAATTATCTAGTGTAAAAGATATTGGTCTGCTAGTTTTTATTTTCAAATCTTCTGAGAGGATTTTGCTGTGTTTCCAACACTACAGGCTTCTTCTTCATGGTTTCATATTCAGTCCTACTGTGTGGCATGTTTAGCTTTTTCTATTATAGCCCTAGGCCAGCCAAAGCTTTGTGAAGTGTGTGTGTGTGTGTTTTACAGTCTCTTTGCCTTGATGTAATATAATGATTCTAAGTGTCACTGTCATGCAAGTGACATCTTTTGTTTCTAATCTTCGGTGGTGTCTGGTCATAAGGAAATATTACCTTTCTTGGAAACAGATGAAGGTTGGCAACAGGAAGGGCATCTGGCTGTAGAAAATCTGCCTCAACAAATTCTGTTTGAGTCATGTGAAGATGAAAAAGCGGATGTTAAATGAATACACACACATACACACACTCATGATAAAACAAACAAATGATAGATACATACATATGTTTATGTATATATATATATATAAAACAGATATGTATACTTGTGTGTGTGTGTGTGTGTGTAAGTATGTGTGTATATATATATATTTACACGCATATACTTATATATATATATGGATCTTATATATTTATGTAAACACATATATGTATGTCATTCATTTGTTTTGCCATTTAAGTATCTGTCCTTTTAATAAGTCTTTGTCTAGCTCATGCTGGCATGGTTTGACTGAATAGTTATGGATACTTATGAATAGGCAATGTTTTATAGTTAGATGCCTCAATTTTGGCTAATTTTTGCCTACATTCAAGTAAGGGTTTTTTTTTTTTTATTCCACTTGTTTTTAAAAGTACTGAGTTAGGAAATGTTACTATAACATCACTGATTTTTGCTCACCACTTTCATTTGAAAATGTGGAATGCAAACATTCATATCAGCATACACACACCACAAGCTTCCATATAGTTTTCATCTACCAATTCACTCACAAAACAGCAGTAGAACACATCAGCCCAAGGCACCATGCAGTTTGATAGTATTCAAAACCAGGTGGTTACAAGGTGCACTCCATAATCACACAGCCATGCCTATGCCGATTCAACACTAACAAGTTGTATAAAGACTTGTATACAATATATATATATTGTAGACATGTGTATATAATTTTACTTATATGCTTCTATTCTTGTTATTCATTTACTGGTATTACATTGGAAATTATATATTTTATATTTCTTATTTTACCATTTATCGAATTGTTCAAGTTGTTTCTGTCAGTGATTATTCCTGGAAACTGTTCACTTTCCATTATTATTTTTAAAATTAGTTTTTACAAACTTTAAACTTTCAGTATATATGTTTAGATATTGAATGTGTTTATGTATCTGTGTGTATACACCAATGGAAATGTGCATACACATGAATGCAAATATTTATGCACAATGTGCTTGTACATATAGTATATAACTGCATAGTTGAAATTTTGGGAATTTGTGGCCAGAATGGACAAGCCAAAATTGTACATATTTATATATTGGTCTGTATATATATGTGTGTGTGTATGTAAAGTGTACAATGTGTGTTATGTGTATGTATATTATGATCCTGTATTCTGTTGCAAGTATAAAATAATGTTCTTGATTATTACATGCCTTGATTTCCTGTCTTTACCAAACTGAAAAATAGCTACCATAGTACTACTTGTCAAGTACATTTGTTTCTAGAAAATACATTTAGTCATAATCTCAGAAAATATATTCTTGAATTGTAAACCATTTAAGCAATTCCCTTATTAAGTACAACCTAATAAGACGTGTGCATGTGTGTTTCCATATATATGTACGTGTGTGTATGCGTGTGTTAAAGGTATATAAAATTATAGATCCATTGCAGCTGGCCTTACTGATTGGCTGTTGTGGATCTTATAATACTGCATGCTTTAATTAATATACTTAATGTTCTCTATTGACAAATAAACAAATGCCTATTTTTACTGACTTCTTAAATGACTACACACACACACACACACACACACACACACACACACACACACACAGTTACATTAACACGCACACACATAGTTACATTCACATGCATAAATAAATGCCAGAAATAAACCAGTTTAAATTATAACCCATGATGGATATAAAATTACCAAAACTCAAATATCAGAGTCCTCATTATTCCTTACTGTATTAGATTTTAGTTCATTGAAAGGTTTGAAATATTTTTCAAGAATGTAAAGAAGAACAACAAATTTGTTAAAGTCTTTTGATGCATCTAGCAATATGTTGGTTTCATCTATTGTTACTGAAATTAAACGGTTTGATGCAAAATTATATTTATTTGAATGGAGGTTGTTTCTGATTTAGATTATTTGTTCTCTATATAAAATTACTTTCAGAATAATCTGCTGTATGTTATTTGAAAATATTTTGGTTTTAATACTCATTCATAATGCTTTCCTTAATTGAGAGTAATTAATATTTTGTTAGTTCTGGTTTGTGTTTGTATGTCTGCTCAATTTAGGTCAAATTGTCAGCCAATGGAAGAACAAAAAAATTTGTCAGATTTTTAACTGAATATACAATTATGGCATTGTTATTTATTCTGCCATATTATTTGAATGTTAGAATATAATTTTTGTGGTACCATTCTATTGTTTTCTATGCAGAACATGAATGATGTCAGCAATAAATATTTAGTATTGAATTATTGATAATTTATTTTTACCTTGTTTGTATCACCTGGAGTTCCTTTTACCTTTACACATATGAACATTTTCAAATTGGCTGCAAGAAAGTTAAAAAAAAGAAAACAACTGTCAAGACTGTTATTGAATAATAGTTTTAAAATAGATTGAAATAATGTTTTATAAATGTATATCTGCTTCTTAAAATGGTATTGTGTGTTGGTAGAAGAAAATACATGCAATAGACAAAGATCAAGACAAGACTATACTCTGCGTCCCACATTATTAGGCAAATCAACCTTCCCTCAATAAATAAGTGTATATTCATTCAAGACTAGTTGTTTTCTCACTGACTGTTGGCAACACCTATCTGTGCACATTCTATTAAAATAAATTGGATTCGTGCAGACAAAAAAAAAATGGTGGTCATTATCATATAGCAGCAACATTTCTTCTGTCTCAAATTAATAGGCAGGTGCTCAATTTAAGTGTCATTATGGGTCAGAAATGTGATCTTACCTTGAATGAGCAGTTTACCATTGTGTCAGAGCTTGGAAAAGGGAAAACAGCCATAGAAATATCAAAAATACTGGGAAGAGATCACTAAACAGTGAAGAAATTTGTGCAGTCTCCTATTTCTGTCTAGTCGAGGGCAGATAATAGTAAGTCGAGCCTAGCTTCAAATCGTACTTTGCCATATGTGAAAAGAGAAATTGTGCGGAACCCATGTCCAACAAGTAGAGAAGTCTTCAAATGTGGCAGGGAAGACATATCGAAAACTACCTGGTGTTGCCTCTTGAAGTAGGTAGTCAGGAATGTTAAACCTGTTACAAGGTTACATTTTCACCATCACAAACTATTTCACTGTCACAAATTATTAGGCAATTATAATAAAAATGATAATAGTTGCTCATTCACAAACATGGCTGCCATTTGTTGGCATCTGCACAGATCCGATTTATTTTAACAGAATGTGTGCAGATAAGTATTGCCAACAGTCAATGGGAAAACAACTGGTTTTGAACAAATATACATTTATTTATTGAGAGGAGGTTGATTTGCCTAATAATGTGAAACATTATATACATACACGAAAATATAAATATTATTGAAATAATATTAATACACCTGCTTTATATATTTATATATATATAATGCAAATAAGTAACAAGGATGTCCAGGTAACCGAACTGGCTTGGTACCTCAGTTTAAGTACTTAATTCAACTGAATCTTAATTATATCAACATCATCATCGTTTAACGTCCACTTTCCATGCTAGCATGCGTTGGACGATTTGACTGAGGACTGGCAAACCAGATGGCTGCACCAGGCTCCAGTCTGATCTGGCAGAGTTTCTACAGTTGGATGCCCTTCCTAACACCAACCACTCCGAGCGTGTAGTAGGTGCTTTTACGTGCCACCGGCATGAGGGCCAGTCTGGGGGTACTGGCAACAGCAACAGTCAAAGGTGTTTTTTTACGTGCCACCTGCACAGGAGTCAGTCCAGCGGCACTGGCAACAACCTCACTTGAATGTTTTGTTCACGTGCCACCAGCACAAGTGCCAGTAAGGTGACGCTGGTAACGATCACACTCAAATGGTGCTTTTTATGTGCCACCGGCATGTAAGCTATATATATATATATATATATATATATATATATATATATATATATATATATATATATATATATATATATATATATGTCAAATGTGACAATGTTGGACTTTACTTTAGTGAGATGATATGTTTAACATCAAGATTACTCTATCAAATGTAACACTTATTTATTCGCATTGTTTTCAGTTTATCCTGCATTATTTTGTAGTGTTGAGATTTCAGTGATGTAACTATATTTTTTAGACTAACATTGGACAGTAGGTGTGAGAGGCTGGATCTGGCCAGTTTGAACATGATACAAGGAAAATATTTTGACTGGATATTGCTAGTTTAAATGCTAAATGATAAGTAAAGATATGCTGTCTTTGAGAGCTGTCCAAATTAGACATTAAAAAGATAATAAAGATGATGAAAATAATAATATTGGAAAAAGAACCAAGGTTCATGAACTCATCGATGAAAATCCACTATATATATATATATATATATATATATAGTCTGTTTCAAAATATGAAAGGTTTTTCTAAGAATTATTAATTTTAAACAAAACTTTAAAAATATTCTCATAAAATATGAAGCATGTCATTCATGAAGAGGAAGAAAAAAGAAAGCTTATAATTTGAGTGAACTTAAATAAAACTATGTAAGAATATTTCTTGTCTACATACTTTGAAAGTGTGTGGCTTAGTGGTCGGGATATTAAGCTCATGGTCATAGGTTAGGGATTCAATACCTGAACCAAGTAGTATGCTATGTTCTTAAGCAAGGTACTTGAACATGGTAATATGCTATGTCCTTGAGCAAGGTACTTGAACAAGGTAATATGCTATGTTCTTGAGCAAGGTACTTTCCTTTGTTCCAGTTTACTTGGCAGAAACAATTACCAGCTGTGTGCTAATGGAACCCTGCCACCCTCTATCTCTCATATCCAACTTGTTCTTCTGCTGGGTCAAGGGCAAGAAAGTCAAAACAGTATCTTTTCAACTTGTGACTATGTAGGCACCTACAACAATTAGCAAAAAAGTATGGTACTTGCTACCAAGCTGTATTCACTTGCAAGTGACAGCAGGCTGTATTTACTAACGACACATATTTATCACATGGAATAGGAAGTATAATGTCTTTCTATCCATGGCATTTGTATGTAGCAGTAAAATAATGAGCAAAAATATACTCATAAATGAAATATTATTACGCCATTGAATATTTTACTGTGCTCCTAAAGGTTTAGTATGTTAGAAATTCAAAATAAATAAAGAACAGTTGTTCTTTAACCCTTTAGCATTTAAACCAGACATGTCTTTCTGAAGTATTCTACCTGCTTTATGTTCCAACTGACAAGATCCAGCTTCTCACACCTACCCTACAATGTCATTCTGAAAATAAATAACCATGTCATCAAAGTTCCAAAGCTATGAGACAATATAGGGTTAATTCAAAGCAAAGTGAATAAATAAGTATTAAATTTCACTGAGTAATCTGAATGCTTAAGGATTAATTAAAGGCGGCATACAATAATGAAACATTCTCCAAAGCCTGAAGGGGCAATATGGTAGTTTGCTAGTGTATGTTACTGTCTGTGACAAAGCTGAAGATATAATATCACCTATTATTTATATTGTTTGTAAACAACAACAACAACAACAACAGTAATACAGATAAAATAGGTGATTATTGTTATGGTTATACTCCCCCCCACTTGTCATTTCTGTTCTATGCATGATGACATGTTTTGTAATTGTTTTATTATAAGGCTTGTTATAAAATTATATATCCTTCTCCCTTAACATATACATTTGGTATGTATATATGTGCGAGCATATGTGTTTACACACACACACACACACACACACACACACACTCACACACACTTATTAGAGCTGCAAAAACATCACAAAAATATCACAAAAAAACTGCCTCTCAGAGTTTCATGTTCCTGTTTGTCAAACAGTTATGATTG
>NC_068996.1:23611261-23611645 GCF_001194135.2 Octopus bimaculoides | reverse complement strand
TATATATATATATACATACACATACATATATATCTATATATGCATTCATTCATACACACACACACACACACACACACACACACACACACACACATTTCTGCTGTGATATGTATTCCTGTGAATGTACTGTGCAGTGTGTGAAGTCACTGATTTCTAAATTTCAACTATTATCCCAGATTACACTACTGCCTATGGTTTTCTTTATTGCTGAAGGCTAAGTGAGTGTGTATGTGTGTGTGTGTGAAGGATAACTTTTTGTTTTTGTTTTTTTTTTGTTTTTTTTTGGGCTGTTTCAATCCAGCTTTATTGATTTTTAAACTTTGCAATTTTATGATATTTTGTGTTGTTTTGTTTTGTTTTAATTTGTGCAGTGCAGTTGTTGTT
>NC_068996.1:23604676-23607176 GCF_001194135.2 Octopus bimaculoides | reverse complement strand
GCTGAACTGCTAAGTTACGGGGACAAACACAGGCGCATCTTCTTTCAGTTTCTGTCTACCAAATCCACTCACAAGGCTTTGGTTGGCCCAAGGTTATAGTAGAAGACACTTGCCCAAGGTGTTATGCAGTGGGACTGAACCCGGAACCATGTGGTTGGAAAGCAAATTTCTTACCACACAGCCATGCCTGTACCTTAATATATATATTAATGTTTTGCTCATTTTAATATTCAGCAATTCTAATAACTTGGGCTTAGAACCCAATATGACATAACCTTCAGAAAAAAAGCATTAGTTAGGTACAGTGTAATAAGAGATTATATAAATGACAAAGGAACAAGAAATTATGTATCATCTTATAGCTTCAAGATTATGTGTATATTTGTGTGTGTGTGTACATATGCACACACACACACACATGCACACACACACTCACACACACACGCACACACACACATATACATAATATACACAAATACATACATATATGAGGTCTGATCAATGAGCTTCTGGACTGTTGCCATAGTAACGAAGCTAAAGCATTTAGAGTGAAGCCATTTGGCACAGATTGACCTTGAACTCTGCTGTGCATGAGCACTAAGTTTAAACATTCTAACTCACTTCTGCTGTTTACAACAGTGCTTAGAAGGAAGGTGTGTAGCGTGTGATCATTGCATTGACCATGTCTGAGAAAGTTGTCCTGGCGATACCTGCTCAGAGGCCTGCACAAAGTTGCAGAAAGTGGATGGAGAGGAGTGTATGTGCCGCATACAAGTATACGAGTGTTTCAGACGTTTCCAAGATGGCCAAAAAAATGTTGATATTGACGAACGTTCTGGGAAACCCACAGCCAACAGGACTGAGAAAAACATTGCAGATGTGTGTGCAGCTGTAAGGGGAAATCGTTGAAACACCATCTGTGAGTTATCAGAGGATGTGCAGATTAGTTACAGTTCAGTTCAGTTCAGTCCATTATCAGTGAAGATTTGGGTATGAGGCACATGTCTGCCAAGTTTGTGCCAAAACTGCTTCCAGCTGACCAAAAAGACACTTGGGTTTCAGTTGTACAAGATCCCCTTGATTGTGTTGAGAAAGATGAAAACTTTTTGAAAACTTTGCATAGGCCTCTGAGCAGGTATCGCCAAGCTTTTGGCAAAATTTGATGCAGATTCTCTGCTTAACTTTCTCTGTTATTGTCAATGCGATGATGATACACTACACATCTTTCTTCCAAACACTGTTGTAAACAGCGGAAGTGAGCTAGAATGTTAAAACTTAGTGTGCATGCACAGCAGAGTTCAAGGTCAATCTGTGCCAAGCGGCTTCACTGTGTGCTTTAGATTCATTACCATGGCAACAGTCCAGATATTCATCCGACCACATACACACTTTGTCACACATCAGTAAAGCAAAATAGAATATAACAGTGTATGTGTAATTTGAATAGTTATTATGACCCTACTAACTTGTTGCAATTGTTTTTAGCTTGAACTAATGATCTCAAGATCAAATCACTTGCTGAAGAAATACAACTCAGAAATTGATTATAATAGTTTAGTAATTAACTTGGAAAGTTGTAGAGTGCAAAGAAAATATATAAATAAATAGAAAATTTATTTTATTTTCTAGCATGTATTGCTTTGCTGATAAATATAGGTATTAAGAGACTTGTTATAGTATTCCATAGAGTCTTTCTTACACAGCATGTAGTCCTTTTGAGAGAAACAATCCTGGCATTTAGTTGTCAGAAAAAAAAATATCTACCCAGATTGCTGTTGAATGTTGCAGTTGGCTTTTATTATTTTTTTTTTATTTATTTTTTTTTTTAGTTTGCATTTCTCAGCAGGATCCTGTCACCAGACTTTGCATATGCTTTTTTTTTGTGCTGTTTATCTTCTAGTGTTTAGCAGCAGAAATATCTAATGTGTTTTTGAAATTAATTTTCAGTTTTTGTAAATGTGAAAAGAATGACAATAGTAATGGTAAAATAATAACCAAGTGTAAAAATCCAGCAGACCTCTAAGAGGTTGTCTCTCAAATTGTTAGATAATCGCAGCTAATGTAGTATCTGGATAAAAAGTAAGACGGACACAATTGAAAGATCCAGTTCATAAGTTCACAAGACAAAGTAGGTGGGGATCTGAGACTAGATAATGACAATAATAGTGATGCTACATGATCCAGTGAATTTGGGGTTGAAGTGAAATTATGCCTCACAGTGAACTGCACTTGATGTTCCAGAAGCAAAGCACTGTTGTGCAGACAGGTGCGCCTGTGTCACAGTGAAAAATTTCTTTGAAACTTTTGGAAAGGCAATAATGATAATGTTCAATAACAAATATGTTTCAAAGAAAAATACATAGTTTATATGTAGCAATTCTACCACCTAAAGTTATTGTAGAAGACATTTGTCCAAGGTACTATGAAGTAAGATTGAACTGTGTGTGTGTGTGTGTGTGTGTATGTATGTATATATATATATATATATATATATATATAT
>NC_068996.1:23596521-23604440 GCF_001194135.2 Octopus bimaculoides | reverse complement strand
TATATATATATATATATATATATAT
The DNA here is from genome assembly GCF_001194135.2 of Octopus bimaculoides. Lineage (NCBI taxonomy): Eukaryota > Metazoa > Mollusca > Cephalopoda > Octopoda > Octopodidae > Octopus > Octopus bimaculoides. The sequence goes on along the minus strand of NC_068996.1, from coordinate 23,604,415 downwards.
ATATATGTGTGTGTGTGTGTATGTATATACACATACATACTTACATGTGTGATGATACATGTCTTAGTGGTTAGAGTGTGGCACTCATGATCATAAAATTATGGTTTTGGTTCCTGGATCAGACAGTGTATTGTGTTCTTGATCAAAACACTTCATTTCAAGTTGCTCTGTGTTCACTTTGACATCTGGTGTGTGACACGCTAAACATCTGTACAGGTGATGTTGATTTGGTGGAGGGAGGGAGCTAAACATTTGATCACTATAAACAAATCATCTATGCGGATTGTTGCAAGATGTTGCAGAACCCTCATCTGTCATCCATGACAGGAGAGTCCATCATACATGTATGTGCAGGTGTAGAGTTTATGACGCTAGACCATAGTGGTTATTTTGCTTCTCAACTATCCATGTCATTTCAGTCCATGATAGGTGTGTATACTGAGGCAGATGGGTTTCAATGAGACATTTATATTGTAGTCAGTTTATTAAATCAAGTTTGATTTGACTAAATAAACTGATTTCCTTACTATAAAATGGACCAAATATATGTTTTGGGGGCTACAGTATTATGGACTATGATTAGAATGTCATAGGAAAGAATTAGAAGATAGATTCTTTAAGCCAAGTCAACTGGCAGGAGACCTGGGGGTAAACCAAGAACATGTTGGTTGGATAATTTTCTTGGGCTCTATGAGTCACACTTAAGAATCCTGCTGGAAAGTGTAATGACGTCGCTTCAGGATAGGATCCTATGGAGGAGGTGCATGAGGACTCTACTCCCACAACCCTCCAAGGAATAATGGGCCAAGAAGATGGAGAGATAGAAGGAAAACTAGACACATCACAATATATTTCATTCTCTCATTCCCTTTCTCATAGCATTAAAACGTTGAATTCTATCATTCCATTGAATAATATTCAGTTACAAGTAACAATATGACAGAGCAAATGGATGCATTGGACCAATGGATCTTTAACTTTGGTAGTAGCACCTAGTTGTGGGTGTGAGCTCATACGGTAAAGGCTAAGGTTCCATAGGGGTGCACTGGATGTTTAGAAGGCTTCATAATTTTTTTTTTCTTATAAATGAAATATTTAAACCTAGTACAATATTTATACTCTAAGCATATTTTAAAGAATCTTAGATTAGAATATGAATTGGAAATTGTGTTTATCAGTGAACAGAAAATATGATTGATGATGTGAAGTCTTTAATAATAAATTAAATATATTTAACAAAGGGGGACACTACACAAATATCTAAAAGAGGGACATGTTGGATGAGATAAATACACTGCCAGTTTCAGTCTAATTAAAATCTGCCTCTTGTTTTTCTGTAAAACATAGAAAAAGGACATTTGTTAGATGCTCTTCTATGAAGTAGGGCCGCTGAGCTAAAAATATTGATGATTACTGTTTTACACTAAACATCTTTTTGATAGTTAAGTTATTCCCCTCATTTCCATGTTCAAAATCTTGCTGAAATTAACTCACCATGTCAGTCTTCTTGGGTCCTTACAGTAGATACCAGAAATATGCTGACGAAGGGGAAAGGATCAGTTCAGTTATCTGCACTTCTTTCCATATGGAAATTTACATCCCCATCATCAGCCTCATTTAATGTCCATTTTCCATGCTGGCATGGGTTGACAGGATCCAACAAGTTGCAGGGCTGTGTTCAGCTTCAGTATCAGCTTTGGCATGTTTTTTACAGCTGGATGCCCTTCCTTACACCAACCACCTTACAGTGTGTACTGGATGCATTTTTCATGCAACCAGCACTAGTGAGATAGCCAAATATGTTGCAAGACAGAAAAAAGAATGGAAAATGAAAAAAAAAATGCCTCTATGGATAAGTGATAGGGGAGTATTTGGGAGTAAGAGGTGACTTTATGATAGAGGGACAAGCAGTGGTCTCTTTCTGTAGAGGACATACACAGCTACCAAATCTTATATAAAGGTGAATAGTAGTAGTTGGGAAGAAGATAAAAATGGCAGTGATGGAGTGTCAGAGCAAACTCTCAAGGTACAAGAGGATAGGCATAAGAAAGCATATAGACTGTAGATTTGGGATGGAAAGAAGAGGGTGGGTAGTTTCATAAGAGTATGAGGGTAGTGTAACAGATGGTTAGAGGCTAGTATAGTTCTAAGTTGTATACTTGTATTAATTTCTGAATGTATTTGTCTGTTTATAGATAGACGAAGATCTTACAGCAAGAATTAATATGGCAGATTACCGTTTCTCATTCCATGAGAAGGGGAAGATTTACTCACCAGCATGGATGGCACCAGAAGGTAAAGCATATCTTTGACACTCATTTACTGTTGGGTGTTAGTTACTGCATAAAGGATCATACTTACTTTTTTTGTGGTTTAATTAAAGAAATAATGTGTTTCATGTTTGTATGCACGTATATGTTTATGTATGTGTATATATAAGTATACATATACATGCTTATAGCTGTGTATGTATATGTTTGTGTGTGCACCTAAATTTGTATAAATTTGTATGCATGTTTGTGTGTATATATATAAATATATATGCATTATGTATATATATATATGTCTATATATGTTTATGTTTGTGTGTGTATGTATATATATATACATACATACATACATACATACATACATACATACATGTATACACTTATGTACATACTAGTGGGACTCACAGAAATTCCATGGAACAAAAAAAAATTAAGAAAAGCTATTTAAGAAAGAAAGAATGGTTTGCATTTTTGCATATAAATCTTATTGTTGCCTGTGCAATAAATGATTGAAAAGTATACAATACTTAATACATGTATCATTTTCATTAATATTTAATTGCATTGAAATTGCAAGATCAATATAATTGCATATTTCTTATTATGCAATATTTTATCATAATTTACATTGTATGCAATTAATGTACACAAAATGATATAGAGAATATACACAATAGGCGCAGGAGTGACTGTGTGGTAAGTATCTTGCTTACCAACCACATGGTCCTGGGTTCAGGCTCACTGTGTGGCACCTTGGGCAAGTGTCTTCTACTATAGCTTCAGGCGGACCAAAGCCTTGTAAGTGGATATAGTAGATGGAAACTGGAAGAAGCCCGTCGTATATGTATATATATATATATATATATATGTATATGTATATGTATGTATGTGTATATGTTTGTGTGTCTGTTTGTCCCACCCAACATCAGTTGACAACCGACATTGGTGTGTTTATGTCCCCCGTAACTTAACGGTTTGGTAAAAGAGACCGATACAAAGAATAAGTCCTGGGGTTGATTTGCTCGACTAAAGGCGGTGCTCCAGCATGGCTGCAGTCTGAAACAAGTAAAAAAACAAACTGAAACAAGTAAAAGAGTAAAAAAAAGAGTAAGAGTAATGTTTGTTTTTACATGGTTAGTTTCAGTTCCATTGCAAATTAAAAAAATAACATCCATGGCTATTTTGCTAAGCTATTTCACTTTCAGTCACAATAATATATGATTTTAAAATTTCTCTCTGTTTAGCACTTTATATGTTTCTCTCTACCTCTCTTTTTCTTTCTTCCCACTTGAACAAACTTTTTAACCTTGTTAATTCCACTCTTCATGTTGTTAACATTTCTCTCTTTCTCTTCATTTCCACTGCCTTTCGGCATAATCTACATCTGTTTAAATTAGCATTAAAGTGGGGGGGGGGGCTTGGACAAGACTGACCATTCAATAGTATAGCTCATATTCCTCTTTTTCAAATCATGCATGTATACATACATGTATATGTTTATATATTTGCATGTATATGTTCACATGTGTGTGTGTGTGTGAATCAGTGTTGATTTACTTATGTTCCCATAACTTTGCAGTTTGACAAAAGAGATCAATATAATAAGTACAAGACTTAAAAATAAGCACTGGATTCAATTTGTTCAACAAAACCCTTCAAGATGGTGTCCAAGCATGGCTGCAGTCCAATAATTGAAACATTAGAAAAGAAAATAAGATACAGCAATCCATTGCTGGATGTGACTCTCTTTATACCTCAAAGCTTTTGGTTACATCAGTGAGTCATTAATGCCACCATGTTAACTTGACACTGACTAGGCACTCTGGTCAGCTTAATACTCAACTTTTACCAGCTGAGTGGACAAGGTTAGTGGGAAGTAGAGTGCCATGTCCAATGCTTCTTGCATTGTAACCTTGTAACAAGGCACTTTACATTCTAATTAACCAAATTAATGTTTTCGTTTGTTTTAAAATTATTCTTAAAAAATTTTTTGTTGACCAGCTTTTTTTTTTGTTTTTGTAGCTTGGGAAGATTGTTATGCTAATGATAAACACATGAACTGGTTATATTTCACTCCTTATTATTCATTATCAGTTAACTATTTAACCAATTAACTAAGCAATGTTTAATTATTTGATTAATCAATCAATCAGTTATGTTTGTCAAAGTCTTTTCATCATTATGTACAACCTCTTCAATACATCCCTCTCTACTCTGGGTCATTTTTTTTTTTCTTTTTTAACTATTATAAGAATTCTATTCCAATATCCCTTTATTATATCTAATTGCTGCATTATACTGTATATTCATGTGTATCATGTATTTTACCATGGTTTCATTTTAATTATTAATGAAGCTCTGCAGAAAAAACCTGAAGAGATGAATGTAAAGGCTGCAGACATGTGGAGTTATGCTATTCTATTGTGGGAAATGGAGACAAGAGAAGTGCCATTTGCAGACCTTTCGCCAATGGAAATTGGAATGAAGGTATTTTATTTTTTTTCCACTTATGTTGCCATACATATTTATTTAAATTATTTACTCTTCTCATTCACAATGGTTTTATATTCCCATGGAAAAAAATTTCTCTTTTTCCTTTTACATGCTTTATTTAAGGAATGATTACAAAATAAATTATGAAAGGCCTTGAAGAGAAATTAACTGAAATGTGCCACAAATTTGAGGAATTCTGTTTTCAGTGATTCAACAGTGCTAATAATTTTATTATAATTATTATTATTTATCATTTTATTATTATTATTATTATTGGTAAGGTAGTGAACTGGCAGAATTGTTAACATGCCAGGCAAAATGCTTAGTGGCATTTCATCTGTCTTTACATTCTGAGTTCAAATTCTGGCGATGTCAACTTTGCCTTTCATCCTTTCAGGGTCAATGAAATAAGTACCAGTTACACACTGGGGTCGATATAATCATCTAGTCCCACTCCCCAAAGTTTCAGGCCTTGTGCCTTTAGTAGAAAGGATTATTATTATTATTATTATTATTATTATTGGCAGAATTGTTTGAAAAAGTGGAGAGGAGAGAGAAGATATTTTACAGTGAACTATTTCAACCTTTTCAATTATAATTAATTGTAAATCTGCTTCACCTTAATGTTTCTCTTGCTTGTTTTCTTAGATTACTCTGGAAGATTTAAGAATCAAAATTCCACCAGGAATATCTTCACACATGAGTACACTCTTGAAGATCTGCATGAACGAAGAACCAGGCCGCCGCCCTAAGTTTGACATGATTATTCCTATCTTGGAAAAGATGCGACATTCTAGTTAGACAACAAACACTTTGTCATATATTTTAGAAAATTATTATTCTGATAGGGAAACATTAATTTTTCTGAAATTATTATTGTTGTTGTTATTATTATTATTATTATTATTATTATTATTATTATTATTATTATTATTATTATAATTAATTAAATATTGTCATACATGAATTGAGAACTATATATATATATATATATATATATATATATATATATAACTAAAAAGAATTATCTATATACTTTATGTTTTATCTACACCCTTATATATTATATTACTGCTTTTGAGAAAATATTTACAACCAGAAAGAGATTTTATAGAGATATGTTGATATTGATGTATATAAACTGATACTAAACAAATGTTGCTAATTACAACACAGTTGCTAATTACAGCACAACAGGACTAAATTTTACTAATTCTATAATTGTGATTGATTGCAATCCATATATTAATTAATTATTCTGGTTTTTTAATTATTATTTTAAAGTCTTATAGATCTTATATTTAAACTAAAAAAAAATTTTAATATTATAAAAAAATTGTTAAATACAATTATTAAAAATGTCATCAAATTATAAAAGAATTACTGACATATTTAAACTTAAATTTTTAAAATGATTAGTTTTACCTTTAGAAATGTAAGTGCTGCTTCTTTTAATTCAGTTGGAAAGGTTTGTTTTTTAAATTCACACACATTCATTTTATTTGATGGCTTCAATCTGGTGTAAAAACTCAACTTCAATTACATGAAGAAATCCAAATACATCTTGTTTTCTTTCATTTGTACACTCAGACACACATGCACACTTACATTTTACACATGCTTCCCGAAAATTACTTATTTTAATCTGGAACCTTCCTTCCACAATGTTCCAAATTGGTAATTCATTCTTAATCTGAAACACTCTGGAAAATGATTCAAATCGATATGAATACAACATAAATAAAAGTGGTAATAAAAATTTTCTTCCCCTCTTAACATTACCTCTTTATTTTTTTAGTTAATTAATTAATATCTCACCTTTCTTAAAGAAAAAAATTCTATCTAAAAAAGTATTTTAAATTTAACTAAAAGAAAACTAAAAGCCTTTTTCCTCTGCATTTCATAAATCTTTCCTTTGAATCATTTATTTTTCATTAATTTTAAATTTTAAGCATGTTATTTAAAGCAATTTAAATTTCAAAGAAAGTGAAAAAACTTTAAAAAGAGAAAAAGCATTTATTTAATTAATAGCCATGTTATTTTTCATGTTTTTTAGATTTTTTTTATTTATTTGCTATTGTTTCATTAATTTTAATAAAGATATTTTTATCAAATGCTAGCTTTTAAAACTATTTTTTATTCTAATTATTTCCTTAATAGTAGTTTTTAATTGTTATGAAACTTAAACCAGTTTTTCTTTTTTTGTTTTTTAACCCTATTTAACCATTTTCGATATCCAATTAAGACCACCCTTGGTCTTGTAATATAAACCTACCTGAAACCGCCCATATTATAGTCTCCATTTTGAAATCAAAATCTCGTTATTGAAATATATCAGTCGGTAAATGTTCATAATATAAGAAGCATTTACAAAATTTTATTTCAATATTTAAATAAATTAGTTAAATATTTTACTAAACAGTTCCTTAATGCTTTATTATTATTTAATTTTATTTCTTAAAATGTCTCAAAACACATAGCACTGTATTTTTATTAGAAATGCTGTAATAGAAGAATTAAAGGTTATTTGCTCTGATTAATTATTTTCTGCTGCTGTAACACTCGTACAGAGCTTAACCAATTCCTATTGTAGATTTGAAATTAAACATTTGACAAGATTTCCTATCAATATTTTGTGCCTTATTGCTACCAAAATATACTTTGGCTAGTACATGTCTTGGATTTAGACTTCATGACAATGCTTTTCATTTAGTTGGTAGGTAAAAAAAAATTTTAAAAAACAAAAAAACATAACAATGGTGCCAAGTTACATTTGGAATATAATTTTACAATTCATTCTAAGACTGAGATGTGGAACCTTAAAAATAAGTCATGATCTCTTTTTATACTCTTTTTTTTTTTTTTGGCTTAATAAGTGATCTGTCAAAGTGATCAATTTAGTCAGAATGTGATGACAACATCGACAGCAACAAAATGATCAAGTTGATAAAGTTTAGAAAAGTAAAAGAAAATATCTGCGTTCCAACTGAAACATTTTGTGCAGTAACTTCAGGATACAATCTTTGTAAATGTTCTCACTTGAAGAACATTGGTCTTCCTTTATTATTCGTTTCCTAGGTACTAAGAATGGATTGTAATAAACTTGCTTAATTCTGTGCAGGATCCAGGGT
>NC_068996.1:23590595-23591780 GCF_001194135.2 Octopus bimaculoides | reverse complement strand
ATGGAAGCCTCCAGCACGACGTCCGACATGACCATTGAAGTCTCCAGCCACAAAGAGAAGGTCCCTGTCACTCGTCGACGAGGTAGTTTGCAAGAGGGTGTCATAGAATTGGTCTTTCAGACCATCTGGTAGCCCCGGTTGAGGTGCATAGGCTGAAATGACAGTAGCTAATCTATGATGAAGCACTAGTCTAATCTTAAGTACTCTGTCACTTACTCTAACGACCTCGATTACCTTATCCACCCATTTCTCCGCTAGAAGTATTCCTACGCCCCCGACCCCGTCATTTGAAAGGCAGGATTTGAACAGAGAATGAACAGATCCAGAGAAAAGATAGTACAAGACTTTTTGCCTGATACTCCTAACTATTCTAGTAACCTATCAGAATGTTCCGGGACTAGTTCTGTAGCACACCAACAGATGGCAGCACACAGTTGTGTGTGCAGTGAGAGCTAGCATTGATGTTCATGAGGCAGTGAGCCAAGTGACATTGCTGTCTTTACTTTGCAAGTTGTGAAATTTGTGTTTTTGTGATCATGTGTATGCTGCACAGGAAGTTGGAACAAAGAGCCAACATGAAAATTTGGCATTAAACTTGGTAAGTCTGTTACAGAGACGTTGAGCATGCTTCAGCAAGCATACAGTGACAGGGCAATGGGTTGTACGCAATGTTTTGAGTGGCACAGGCACTTCAAAAGTGGAAGATCATCCTTGGACAATGATGAGCAATCTGGAAGACCTGCCATGAGTGTCACTCCTGGAAATGTGGTATTGTGCATCAAGAATTTGTCCCCCAGGGCTAGATCATCAATCCAGAGTTCTACTGCAACGTTTTAAAGTGTTTGAGGGAGGACATTGGGTGAAAGCAACCAGATGTGTGGAGTACAGAGAATTGGATTCTTCACAACACTACTGTCACCAATCTCTCCTCACTCATGAGTTTCTCACCAAAAACATGGTATCACTTCCACACCGGCACTATTTGCCAGATTTAGCACCTGCAGACTTCTATCTCTTCCCTAAGATGAAAATACAGCTGAAAGTTCATTGTTATCAAGATCAAGAGCAAATTGCAGAAGGTCCTCAACTCATTCACAGAAAACAACTCCCAGGCCAGATTCCAAAAGTGGCAGGAATACTGGGACCAGTGTATTGCTGTGCAATGTGACTATTTTCAAGATGATG
>NC_068996.1:23587378-23590275 GCF_001194135.2 Octopus bimaculoides | reverse complement strand
ATGCTAAAACTTTCTGGATTCAAACAAGCCATAACTTGGTAGCAAGAAAACAAATTATACAGGAAATCAGTTTCTTTAATTATATATTTAATGTGTGTGTGAATATATATACATGTGAAGACTTATGCGTACCTTTCCTTCAGTGGACACTAAACTCTGCTTGCGAAGACCTGTTGAGGCAAGTGAAATCAAAACCGAACTAAATTTGATGACTGGCACCCATGCCAACGTCGTCTCCTTCATTGGACATGAAACTCTGCTTGCGAAGACTTATTGGGGCAAGCGAAAGCGAAATCGTGATGGCACCTGTGCCCATGGCATGTGTAAGGACTTTCGAGCGAGATCGTTGCCAATGCCCGTGGACCGGCTCTTGTGTGGGTGGCACATAAAATACACCATTTTGAGTGTGGCCGTTGCCAGTACCACCTGACTGGCCTTCGTGCCAGTGACACGTAAAAGCACCCACTACACTCTCTGAGTGGTTGGCATTAGGAAGGGCATCCAGCTGTAGAAACTCTGCCAAATCAGATTGGAGCCTGGTGTAGCCATCTGGTTTCACCAGTCCTCAGTCAAATCGTCCAACCCATGCCAGCATGGAAAGCGGACGTTAAATGACGATGATGATGATGATGAAGACATCATCTATAAGAAGGTACTGTAGAAAGATTTTGCTGTTGTACAAACACACACACACACACACACATACATCATATCTGACACCAAATTATTATGATAATTCAAGTGTTAAGTCACACTATTATTTCTTCCTCTCGTTTATATGTGTGTATATATATATATATATATATATAACTGAATGAAGAACCTATTTGTGGTTTGATAACATGTTGACTGCACACAGTGTATAGCTGCAGAGATTGAACCTATGCCAAATTTAGTAAAACTGCAAATCCTATTTGGTGCCCATTACCTGTGAAATAACTTGGCTTGAAAAATAGCATTCTGGGTGATTCAAGCACCAGTAAATTTTGTAGATACTCACTGGTACGACTACAATTAACCCTTTTATCACCATATTTTGTTTCAATGAATTTTGAAAATAATGAGGAGTTCAGAAAAATAACTTTGTCACTATTAAGCTAATGTTTGGATTGTAAATTAATATGGAATTTTGATGGGAAGTTTTAACTTAGACCAATTTATCTTTTACTTGCTTCAGTCATTAGACTGTGGTTCTGCTGAGGCACTGCTTGAAGATTTTTAGTCAAATGAAGTGACCCCAGTACTTTGTTTTTTCTTAAGCCTGGTACTTATTCTATCAGTGTCTTTTGCTGAACCGCTACATCAACATTAGTTGTCAGGCGATGATAGGGAACAAACTCAAACACACTCACACACATATAAATTAGGTCATCCCATAAACAATGTGATTTCTTCAATTGTATAAACTAAAAGTTGGAGGGATGTGGGATAAACTACCTGCATCAATTTACTATAAAAGCAGGTAGTAATTATACCTTGTACTTATTCTTAGTGTAAGTTATGGGGAGTGCAGTTCGATTTTAACAGTTATTATTTCAAAGATATAATGGAAGTGACAATGGAACAAATTCAACATATTTTGCTTTATGAGTTCAATAAAGGCAACAGAAAGTACAAGGAATATTAATGCAGTATATGGGGATTATACAATAAATGTAAGCTGGTGTCAACAGAGGTTCCAAAAATTCTGAGCCGGAAAATACAACCTAGAAGACAAGTCTCATCCTAGAAGATCTGTAGAGCTCGACGAGAATGTCCTGTAAACCCTGATGGAACAAATTCCCATTGTATCTGTTGAGGAACTAGTAGAGAAGCGTGAATTTGGTCATTTAACCATTCATCGATACCTGTGCTAGAAGAAAAATGATCATACTCTTTTACTTGTTTCAGTCATTTGACTGCGGCCAAGCTGGAGCACCGCCTTTAGTCGAACAAATCAACCCCAGGACTTATTCTTTGCAAGCCTAGTACTTTTCTATCGGTCTCTTTTTGCCGAACTGCTAAGTTACGGGGACGTAAACACACCAGCATCGGTTGTCAAGCAATGTTGGAGGGACAAACACACACACACACATATATACATATATACGACAGGCTTCTTTCAGTTTCCGTCTACCAAATCCACTCACAAGGTTTTTGTCGGCCCGAGGCTATAGTAGAAGACACTTGCCCAAGGTGCCACGCAGTGGGACTGAACCCGGAACCATGTGGTTGGTAAGTGAGCTACTTACCACACAGCCACTCCTGCGCCTAGTTTAGTTTCAAGACGAATTTTGTTCTTCCATCCAGATAATTCTTGGCTACGTACAGCGAGGATGACATTCCAAAGTCTGGACCAGTTTGAATGGGAAACGAATACCCCCACCCCATTACATTTGGCACATATTGCCCCATCTGATTATCATTTATTCCACAGTCTTCCTGCATCAATTTACTATAAAAGCAGGTAGTAATTATACCTTGTACTTATTCTTAGTGTAAGTTATGGGGAGTGCAGTCTTCAGAATCAGTTGGATGGAAAAAATGAGTTCTGTAAACAAGGTATAGCATGTTTGTTTATTTCTTGTTTGTTTGTTCTCTTTCTGTTATGTTTGGTCCCTTGTTCGTTGGCTTGCCGCTTCCTTGCGACTCCTGCTGCTGGTACCACCAGAGGGGACCTATAATATCATTCAAGGTACAAAGTTGCGTTTGGCCCTCTGGCTGATAACTGAGGAGAATTTGGTGTCCTTCTGTGTCTGTTTTCGCATTTATTGTATGTATTTTAACTTTTCATTTAATGGAACACCATGTACTCTTATTTTGTTTACAGTAAGTGTTTATATATATATATATATATATATATATATATATATACACACACACACGAGGATTCTTTCAGTTTCTGTTTATTAAATCTC
>NC_068996.1:23570751-23587017 GCF_001194135.2 Octopus bimaculoides | reverse complement strand
AGTGGTGTGTTGCATCCTTGAGCAAGACTCATTATTTCACGTTGCTCCAATCCAGGGGTTTTCAAACTTTTTGACTTGCGGACCCCTTTATATTTCAGGCTCTACCCTCTTATAAACGCTTATGAAATTTATACATAAATATTTGCTTAAAATAACATATATTTTTACATTTATTTATTTAACAGTATTTAACAAATAGGTTTATTGTCAATTAAAAGATTTCGATTAAAAAACATATATAAAATCAAATTCCCCATAAAAAGTATTTGCTGTTCACGGACCCCCTGTCTTGTCCGCGCGGACCCTCTGTGGTCCGGGGACCACAGTTTGAAAACCACTGCTCCAGTCCACTCATCTGATAAAAATGAGTTGTAGCTGTGATTCAAAAGGCACTCTGTGTCATGTTGAATCTCCCTGAGAACTATGTTTAGGGTATGTGTGTCTGTGGAGTGCTCAGCCACTTGCACATTAATTTCATGAGCAGGCTGTTACATTACTGGATCAGCTAGAACACTTGTCATCATAAATGCCTGAACATAAAACAAAATGCTAAACAGTATTTCTTACAGCTCATTACATTGAGTTGAAATCCTGCCATGGTTTACTTTATTTTTCATCCTTTGCAAGTCAATAGAATAAAGTAACAGTCAAAGACTAGAGTCTATGTAATAAACTTAAGTCCTCCTAATTAAAATTGTTTACCTTGTGCCAAAATTTGAAATCATTGTTATTTGTACAGAAGTAAAAAAATGAAAGTAAAAGGAAATAAAGAAAGCTTCTGACAATGCAGAAAGTCTTACAAAGAAACCTTTATATTTTGGGCACAAAGGCTTATCTTCAGGAGGAAGCAGTCCAAGAAATGTGTATTTACATCGATTTTGTTATTTTTAACTGCTGTCTTTGGGTTTGCAACAGCAGCAACTCTCCAACTATGCCTGAAATATAAAGAGTTTTTGTAAAACTTACTGCATTGTTAAAAGATTTCTTTATTTACCTTTTTTTTCATTTTCTACTTCTGTACTACAATGCTTCAAGCAAACTACAACACTCTTTGAAGTCTAATGTCGGCTCTATACCAATTAGATAATACAGTTCTATATTTGAGAGGTGAGGAATTATGCACATTATTTACGCTTGATGGATATTTGTCCTCATCTTGTTTGTTGTTAACACAATGTTTCGGCTGATATCCCTCCAGCCTTCATCAGGTGTCTTGGGGAAATTTCAAACCTAGGTTCTCATTCCTAAGGTATTTTTCAATGTTATTATTATCATTATTCAGGTCACTGTCTGGAATTGAACTTGGAATCTTGGGGTTAAGAGTGCGGGCAACTAATCCCATGATTCCGAGTTTGATTCCAGGCCATGACCTGAATAACAACAACAATAATAATAATAATAATAATAATAACATTGAAAAATATCTTAGGAATGAGAACCCAGGTTCGAAATTTCCCCAAGACACCTGATGAAGGCTGGAGGGTATATCAGCCAAAACGTGCTAACAAACAAGATGAGGACAAATATCCGTCAAATGTAAATAATGTACAATGCTCTTGTTATTTATAGAGTTTGTATTATTGTACCTGAAAATGCTGACTTGAACACCACTTTGATAATGGAGTCAGTAAAACAATCAGTGAAAACAAAAGATAAATTAAGCAATGTTAAATTTGTAGAAAAAACAGTAACATTTTAATGAAAAAATACAGAAAAACAATGACTTGTTAACAATTTTATTTGTATTAAAAAGATTAGTAAACTGCCTTTATTTTGAACAGAATGAGGAATTTAGTTAAATAATTTTGGTAGAAGGGGTATAATTTAAGTCACTTTAAAACAGAAATTTTGTATTATAGAACCAGGGATGGTTATGAAACTTGTCTTAAACAAACTTTGAAATGTAAATGATATCAAAATATATGTAAGCTCACCAGACATAAATATATAAAAAAAACACATTTCTGTTTGTTATTATTAGTAAAGCATTTTGAAAAATATATTCTGTTGTTCTGTTTTGCTACATATTTACACTCATTGGTGGATACAAAATTCAAGACTGTTGTGAACTACAATATAAAAAATATTCATCACAGGCCCTCTATTCCCTGTAATAATGATCTGAGAAGTAGTACTTATAATACATACTTGTAACTGAAAACTTCCAGTTAACTTAATATCTTTAAACTTATGATTATTTCATAATTTATAATGATAGTGAAATAGCAATCAGAAGAAGCCAGGCTTTTGTATGTTACAGTTTACCTGTTCGATAAAAATAACATGTACTCTTATTTAAGTTTGGTAGTTGAGAAGTCTCAACAAAAAAGGACAGAGATTGAATTTACAAACTTCATACAAATATGGTAGGGTTTCAAATATGTTATTATATAATAGTAACTTTTCTCTCTTGGGGCAACTAAAATCTAAAGAATAAACACGGGAGATAATTCCAATAAAAACTTTTTTGTTCCTTTGACATAATATAAAATACAGACTGGAATGAATCTGACTTTTTAAAACCAAGTTTTAACAACAGACATGTTTCTGTCTTATTAGGTCTTGTCAACAAAGAAATATTCTATTTAGCTAGCAAGTCTAATGTGTGTGTGTGTGTGTGTGTGTGTGAATGAGATCCAATGAGTAAGTTTCACTTTATACATATTGATATAAAAATGTACAGACAAAATTTTGAGTGTGTAACATAATTATTATACTATATAAAGAAATTTACGAAACAGCTATAATTATATGGTGATCATACAGAGATGATAAATTCAATGCTCATATATATATATATATATATATATATATATATATATATATATGATAATAATATTAGGGATAAAAATCCAAATTTACAGGTAAAAATTCAATTCACAGTATATAATTTAGAGAAAAGAACCACAGTTCCTGAACTCATCCATGAAAATCCACAGTCACATATAGAAAAATTTAATCAACTAAATACACTAAAAGGAACTATAATAAAATACAAAGTAATAATTATTAAAATAATAAAATGACTACATGTGTTTCATAACCAAATTTTCAAATAGAAAATAAAATAAAATAAAATCGATTAAAATAAATCGATCGAAAATCAATTCTATTAAAAAATATAGCTAATCTTCGGGTCAAAATACAACAACAATAATAATAAAATGAATGTATATATATCAACCAACAATAAATAACAAATGAATTTATATAAAAATACTTATTTAATCAATAAGTAAAAGTACTTATTTTAACAATAAATAAAAGAAAAATATTTAATGATATTATTCTTATCGAAGCTTTAGTTTAAACTAAAATTTAAACGTTATACTATTAGCATATCACTTATTAGAATATCAGCTAATAATATATAACAAATGAATTTCTATAAAAATACTTATTTTACCAATAAATAAAAATATGTATATATATATACATATATACATATATTTGATGTTATAAGAATTTTATAAAATTTCAAGAGAACATGAAATAACTCTTTTTTGGAATATCTCAAAACACACATAAGACTATAGATAATAGCTTCTAAATATTGGGGTTCAAAAAGTCCTTTTTGGATAGAAAAAAGGGTATGTGTGTGTGTGCTTATAAAAATATATAATATATATATATATATACAAAAGGAATGTTATGACATTGATTAGGAATATCTTCAAAATGGTTAAGGCAAATATCTCAATGGAAGGTTCTGCTTGCTAAAATCAAACTTTCCAGTTGGTAGCCATGGTCAAAGCATTTTATGAAATCTACTCAGACTGCTACCACAAGATGGATGAAATGTCAACCTCAGTACAAAAACAGAAATTCAAGTCTTTTAGACAAATTTTTATCCATATTAGATGAGGTGGTCGGTGGGTTGTTTATTTGCCGATGCAATTATTTTTTAACAACTGAACGTATGTTTCATCATTTAACCCTTTAGCATTTAAACTGGCTATATCAGGCCCAAATATTCTACTTTATGCTCAAACTAGCCATATTCAGCCTCTCACACTTAACTAGCAATGTTATATTCTACAAATAAACAATTACATCATTGAAATCTCAAAACTGAGATAATGCCTGATTAATTCAAAACAATGTGAATTAATAAGCAATGCATTTGACAGAATCTGAATGCTAAAGGGTTAATACTTAATTGTGAAAAAGATTGAAACAAACCATGGATTGCTGTTGTGTGTGTGTGTGTGTGTGTGTGTGTGTGTGCATGTGTGTGAGTGAGCATGCATGTGTGTGCGTGTGTGTGTATGTATCTGTGTGTGAAAGAGAGAGGTGGGCAGAGAGTCAAGAAACTAGAGCACATAGAGTTGTCTCATGTATTTAGTAGTATAATTAAAAACAATAAACAAATTTTTAGATCGGGTCAAATACGTCTGGGATACATCTGGTCTGTTAAAAAGCTATTTTCACTGCTGTTTGCCTTGGAGAAAAATAATGGCTTTAAGAAAAAGGGGTAAAACAGCAACAGTCATTTCAGAGTGCCCTCTTTGGATTAATATATGTATTTTGAACTGATTATGCTATCATCAGTATTCGGGACCAAACAGGACAGCACTGAAATGGCTGGAAATCTTGGCTTCCTTAGAGAGAAGCAGTAGAAATTATTCACCGACTGTATGTTGTGACCACCAGGCCAGAACAAAATAAATGACCTTTTTCCAGATCAAATATGTTCCAATCACATTTGAAGTGGCGTAAATGTTTGTTTATTTTACATTTGTTTAATGTCTATATTCAATTATATTAACCCAGTATTTGACTGGTACTTCATTTTATTGAGTTTGAGAAACTGCAAGGTATATTTAGCCCTAGTATGATTAATTAAAATAATATTCATTACTGACTAATAGACTCACTATATTATTATTTCTAGGCAACATTTTCAATGCAGGGAGCATTTAATACACTAACTTAACTAAAGCTATATATATTTTGTAACAATCTCACTGGCTAACTGTGACATCAGCATCTGTTCTGACACTGTTATTCTATATATCACTGATGAAGAGATGAGTCACAGCTATTTCTAGTTGTCAAACATCATTGATAAGACCAAGAAAATCACATGAACTGGTGGTCTCGGCACTGGAGTTGTGGGGATTTTATTTTCCCATGAGCAATATAAGCAGGGGTGCATTTTGTATCAAAAGCAAATATGAAAGTATAAATTGTTCTGACAGAACATCCATATTTCAGTGGGGATAAACTTAAGCTATGTACCATATCCAAGATCAACTAAACACTTTGGATCATATCTGCTTCAACTACAGCAACAGAAACTTCAAACACCTTTTTCCGATGAAGGTCATGCAGCTTTTGTCTCTTTTAACAATAAAAAGACACAAAGAGTATGCTTATCAAGAAATCTTTTGTCACACCAATTCCATTGCCATGACATGAACATCATGCCACTAGAGCTCTCACAATCACTTCAAATGCTAGGTTTCCCCATCTCTGGATCTCCCTCAACAAACACTCTTATACAACATTGCAAATACAGCATCTTAAAAAGTGGTCTTCTTCCTCAGAGCCAGAAAAAAAAATAAAACACCTCACCCCCACCAAAAACTACTAAATCTGTACCCACAATGGAATACTGCTCCAACATCCGGGTCAGTAGATACTGAAAACTGCATCTGAAAAATAGGTCATTTGACTTCAGTCACTCCCCAATAAACACTCTATCTTTTGGCCCATGGATATACTATGTCCTCTCTTTACCTTTTCTAACGCTACTACAATGGCCTCTGCTCTTAAGGCACTATCTAGTTTCACCTCCCACACACACTGAATCACCTTTCTTTCCAGGCCTCACCCAATCCTTCCTCCCCTGCCCCAGAATGTTCATCTCTTTGGAATATAAATTCTTTGCACATATTATTTTCCTGCAGCTGTGTACTTCAAAAACTGTCCAAGAAGGATGCTAAAGAAGCATCAGTTTTACCAGTCTGAAAGAACAGTGGAAGCCACAATCACAGCCTCTTTGCCCTGACCAAACAAATAATACAAAGATAAGCAATACAATGATAGTAGTAAGGTTGTCCAGTACCTTAAATTCACAGCCACTTACTATGATGTATAAAATAATTTTGTTTTAAAATACATGGTTGATTTTTATAAAAAAAAATCTTTTAAAATCATATTAAGAAAAATATTTGTTTATTTTTGTTTTTGTGTTTTTATAAGCTTATAAAAAAATAACAAAATTTTGGAATTGTATTTGATTGACAAGTAAGATGATCAGTGACCAATTTTTTAAACAGAAGCAATTACGAAATTATGGAAGGGTTATTTTAGCCATTTAAGACCAATTAATCGATGTTATATTCTCTTTCCATATATATTTCTTAATAATACTGTCTATTATAAATTGCAAAATAAACTTGCATCTCATTCCGTGGAATTATATCAGTGACCAGCCCAAAGAAATACAATGGAATTTTGACACTGCATAAAAGACAGTATCACCATCATCATTTAAGATCCATATTCCATGCTGACATGAGTTAGAAGGTTTGACATAATCCAATGAGCCAGAGGACTGTACCAAGCTCCAGTGTCAACTTGACATGGTTTCAATGGCTGGATGTCCTTCCTAATGCCAACCACTTTGCAGAAGGTACTGGGTGAGATTTTTTTGTGGCAGCAGCATTAATGAGGTTGCCAAGTAACTTGCAAGACTAGCAAAGTAAAAGCAACAAAAAAACCCTCGAAAGTATCTTTTATGAAATAAACATGGAATAAAATATGTTAGTTTTTTTCCCAGAAAAATGTTTTTTTTTTCTTTTAAAAAAATAATATTGTAGCAAACATTGATATTTCAGTTCATTATGAAGTCTGTGATTCTCTGATAATTTTTCTGGAATACTGGTCGGCCTTTAAAAGGAAAAAGAACAAAACAATTAAAATATTGCTTTTAAAACCTCCTCTTCTTTTTCCTCCACCGCCGCTGCCGCCTCCACTACTATCATCACTATTATTTAAATAATATTTATTACTTATTTTCTCTGAGATAATACTTGGTAAATCTGAGTTGAGAGCATTGCCAAAGGATATAGTGACATGCCTGTTATTACTAGAGATAAGTATGTTAATATCTCTGAAAAAATGAGAAGTTAATATGTGTCAAAGTCTAGTTTCATGGTGTTAAGCAAATGTGAGATAAGTGGCCACTCAACCAAAAGCAGCATTTCTCTAGATAATCTGGTACATTTTCCTAACAATTAAGTTAAAGGAAACATCATCATCATCACCATCGTTTTAACATCCACTTTTCCCTCCTTACATGGGTCAGATGAAATTTGTTGAGGCAAATTTTTCTGTTGCCAGGTGCTCTTCCTGTTACCCAACTGTTTATTTCCAAGCAAGGTAATATTTCTTCATAGCCAGAGACATTTTTCACAGAAGACTGGAAACAAACATCATCATTTGTGTGATAAGGAAGCTAGTTTGCAACCATCACATGATACCAAGACAAAGGTACACACAAATACACTCACACATTCTTTAATTCTTTTATTCTTTCACATGTTTCAGTCATTTGATTGCAGCCATGCTGGAGCACTGCCTTAAATGGTTTTAGTCAAACAAATCGACCCCAAGACTTGTTCTTTGTAAGCCTAGTACTTATTTCATTGGTCTTTTTTTGCTGAACTGCTAAGTTACAGAGACATAAACAGAAACAAAGACACACATATATAAATACATATATATTACAGGCTTCTTTCAGTTTCCATCTACCAAGCTTGCTCACAAGGCGCAGGAGTGGCTGTGTGGTAAGTAGCTTGCTTACCAACCACATAGTTCCGGGTTCAGTCCCACTGCATGGCACCTTGGGCAAGTGTCTTCTAATATAGCCTCGGGCCGACCAAAGCCTTGTGAGTGGATTTGGTAGATGGAAATTGAAAGAAGCTCGTCGTATATATGTATATATATATATATATATATATATATATATATATATGTATGTGTGTATATGTTTGTGTGTATATGTTTGTGTGTCTGTGTTTATCCCCCCAACATCGCTTGACAACCGATGCTGGTGTGTTTACATCCCCGTAACTTAGCGGTTCGGCAAAAGAGACCGATAGAATAAGTACTAGGCTTCCAAAGAATAAGTCCTGGGGTCAATTTGCTCGACTAAAGGTGGTGCTCCAGCATGGCCGCAGTCAAATGACTGAAACAAGTAAAAGAGTAAAAGAGTAAAGAGTAAGGCTATAACTTTGTCATTATTAAGCTGATGTTTAGACCATGACCAACATGACCAACCTTCCATTCTAGAGTTTTTCAGGACTACATATTTTAATGTCTTTCCTGTATCAAAGAATATTGGGTGCTATTTGAAGGAGATTTAATTGCAATTCCTAACAGTTCATTATTTCATTATTTAATTTTTAGTTTTAACATTAAGTTACACTCTATATTAAAAGTTCTACTTTTCATCACTTACCATACGAACTGGTTCAGGTATTCTGTACTTACAACATTGCTTCACAAGCCATACTGCAGTTGATAGAGATACCTTATAACCTTGGGATATATAAATGGGTTTCTTGGAATCTTTCGTACTTTTAAGAGCCTAAATTAAAGCAATACAAAATCGATATTACAATGCAAAGTATTATATCTTCAAGTGGATCTAAAATTCACATATAAAAATACTAAGTGTTTTCAGCAGCATTGATATACATATATATATATATATATGTATGTATATATGCATACATGCATGCACACGCACGCATGCACGTACACACACACACAAACATACACGTATACATACACAGAGAGAAACCACTACTTGCAGGATGGAGGCAGTAAAAAAGACCTTCTTCTTGGTTATAGAGCAAGAGAGAGAGAGAGTAATTGTCCCATCTCAGTCTCACTGCATCCTCCAAGATGACATCAAGCCTCTGGAGATCTTCCTTAATCACATCCAGTCATCTAGTACAAGGCCTCTTCCAACTGGCAGTTGCTGCGTCGAACAAGAGTAAGAGGCCCTGGTAGGATGATCTGGTGGGAAGTAGAGAACATGTCTGTACTGATGCTTGTGGTGGATAGCTATGAGGTGGGAAGCTGTGGGGGTGATGCGAGCGCAGTTCATCATTGGAAACATGATGGTACCATCTGATGTTCCCAATGGTTCTCAGGGATTTGCTATCAAAGCAGTTGATCCTCTTTACCAGGGTCTTTTTGAGGGGGCCATGTTTCTTCTCCATGAGGAGCATGAAGAGAACTGATATGTTGTAGATACAGAGTTTTGACTTCCGAGAGATAGAGCAGTGGCACCAAAAGGGCTTCCATAGGGAGTACATAACTATGGCAGCCAGACCACATCTGTGATTGATTTCCATTACTGGTGTCTGTAGAGCCCAGGTAGATGTAGGAGCTGACAAACTCCATGACGTCAGGGTCAATATGGAGAGGAGGAGGGTTTGGACCATCGTCAACATGCATCAGCTTGGTCTTCACCCAATTCACCTGAAGGCCAAACTTTGGTGATTCTTCTCTGTAAATGATCAGTGCATCTCTGAGCTGGTTGATCAAGTCACTGAATAGGGTGGTATCATCTGCATACTCCAGGTCTGTAAGGTGGTAGTTCCCAAAGTTAATGTCAGACACTCACTCACAGACTTTGGTCATCAGATGATTGATGAGACAGCTGAAGAGGTCAGGGGCAGCTATACAGCTTTGTCTGATTCCACTGTTGATGGAAAACCAGCCGGAGCTTCCCATTCACCCACACACAACTCTTGGCACTGCTACAGAGCTGTTGGGACAAGGTGGTGATCTCGACAGACATGCTGACAAGCTTGAGAATTTTCTAGAGGGGTTCATGGTTGACCATGTCAAATGCTGCTTTAAGGTCAACAAAGGTAATGTAGAGGTAGTGATATTTGAAGAACTCCCAAGATCTTTCAATAATGAGACAAAGGGCAAAGATATGGTTGGCAGTAGATTGATTTAACACAAATGCAGCTTGTTGTAGGTGGCACCTGCTTCTAAGGGCAGGAAGAGCATGGCTAAGGATGAAAATAAAATGATAGATACGTTCAGTGTTCTAAATATGAGGATGAAGAATGGCAGGAAAAGTGAAAATAAATAACGAAGTAAATTAAAGACTTACATAAGCAATAGTTTTGTTGTCATGTTCTCGAACTAAAGGGAAACTATCTCCACCATCTTTCATGTTCTGTACCTGAAGAACACAGGAAATGAGTTGATAGCTATACTGTAATGTTGTGAATTCTAAGTGTGAGAGCAAGTATATATATGTGTGTGCAAATGCCAGTGTTTTAATGGTGGCAGCTGATGAAGGATATGTTCTCTATGTGGCCTGCGTGTTTTTTGTACCTTGTTTATCATTTTGTCTATGTTTTTTTGCAACGTCATGTACCCAGATATGTATCTATATGTACATGTAGATGAAGGTATGTACATACATGTACATATATATGCATATACTCATATATTGTTTATATATATATATATATACATACATACATATATATATACATATACATCTTATAGTAAAAATGGATACATAAGGGTGGAAAATCACAGGAACAATACCATATGTCCAACGTAAGATACAATATGTGTGTTCAATTATATGTATTCTTGGGTGGGATCAGTATATTTCTGGGGAAAAATGGAAAAACGACATTTGGGAATCTCTACTAGAAATATACCGATCCCACCCAAGAATATATATAATTGAACACACATATTGTATCTTACGTTGGACATATGGTATTGTTCCTGTGATTTTCCACCCTTATGTATCCATTTTTACTATAAGATGAATTCTAGCTCATGCTGAGCACTTCAACTCTAGGAAGGGCATCCAGCTGTAGAAACTCTGCCAAATTTAGATTGGAGCCTGGTGTTGCCATCCGGTTTCACCAGTCCTCAGTCAAATCGTCCAACCCATGCTAGCATGGAAAGCGGACGTTAAACGATGATGATGACACACACATACACACATTTGAGAACTCTGATGAGAAAATACATGATGAAAATATTAACCAGGCACCCTGTGAATTGATCACATACTGAAACAGTAAATTTATTTACATATCTTAAATTTCCTGAAGTCACTACACATTAAACTCCAATTGATAATACATTATCATTTATCTTATATGTGTACTAGTATGTGCCTGTTTTTGCAGTATGGTGTACATGTGTACAAAACAGGTGTGTCTGTTTGTGTGCATGCATGTGTAAATTTTGTAATAATTTAAATTTATTTACTTGTATATTCCATTCTACTGTTTATTTTTTCACTATGCTAATTTTTATTGTTTCAATTTTTGAATATGTATTCTAGAGTTAGTATACTGTATGTGTACATGTGTGCATGCATGCAAATGTGAATATATACAAATGCACATGTGTGTGTGTGTGTGTGTGTGTGTGTGTATGTGTATGAATGCATGTTTGTATGTTTCTTTTATTGAATAATACACATGTAAAGAATTTATTTACTTAAATATAAATGTCCAACAGAATGCAGCAAACATTTGGAATCTTTTTGCTGACACTATAACCACACTCATTTTATTTTCAAACAAATAATGAGCTTGGGTTAACCAATATCTTGTGAGTGGAATTTGGTAGACAGAAACTGCACAGAAGCCTATCATCATTCTTCTCTCTCTCTCTCTCTCTCTGTCCCCTTCGTTGATATATATTGGCAAAAGATGTAAACATGAACAAAAAAACTGAAGAACCAATGCTCTTTTAATGAAGTCCTCTGTAATATTTGTCATGCACTAAGTTACAAACACTCCCTTGTCACACTCACCATCAGAAATACAATATATCTAAAGCTGGGTTTCCCAATCAGGGGTGTTTCACACCTCTTGGGGGTGCAAGCAAGGCTGGATTTATAGGAGGTCAAAGAAGGTAACTGCCCTGGGCACCTTTATTCTTATACAAATTATTATTTTAAGGGGTGCAAGAACATATTAAAAGTTTTTAGGGGTGTGGGGCATAACAAAGGTTGGGAACCACTGATCTAAATAATGGGTTTTTGAAAATTTGTAATCAGCAGTACTTGTCCCCGGGTTCAGTTCCACTGCGTGGCACCTTGGGCAAGTGTCTTCTACTATAGCCTCGGGCCGACCAAAGCCTTGTGAGTGGATTTGGTAGATGGAAACTGAAAGAAGCCCGTCGTATATATCTATATATATATATATATGTGTGTGTATGTGTGTGTTTGTGTTTGTCCCCCTAGCATTGCTTGACAACCGATGCTGGTGTGTTTGTGTCCCCGTCACTTAGCGGTTCGGCAAAAGAGACCGATAGAATAAGTACTAGGCTTACAAAGAATAAGCCCCAGGGTCGATTTGCTCGACTAAAGGCGGTGCTCTAGCATGGCCGCAGTCAAATGACTGAAACAAGTAAAAGAGTAAAAGAGTAAGTGGTAATGTAAAAAAATATCATAAGTACTCAATAAGTTAACCAACTACCAAACAAATTTGACAGAAGTACTCATTGATCCTTTTTCAGCTTCAGAATTAAAATGTCATGGCAGAAAGGGAGACAGAAGTAGTAAAGACTTCATATATTAAAATTGTTTATTACATATCAATTGTGATCATCACAACTATCGATTTCTACTTAGTTTAATTAGTGCATAGAATTGTTAAAAATATCAAAACTAAGGGCAACTGACAATAAGTTAGAAAATGGAATTATTGAAAATTACAAACCTTTTCATAGAAACTGCTGTCCTTCTGAATTCCATGGCAATAAAAAAGAGATTTAGCAACACCAATACTAGGTATATCCAAGTCTATTCCAACATGGCAAGCTAAACCAAGATCTGAAAGGAAGAAAGATGGTTATCAATAGGGAGAGAGAGGGGGAAAGAAAGGGAGAGAGAGAGAAGGAAGGAAAGAGAGAGAGGAGAGAAAGAGAGGGACAGAAGGATATATATATATATATATATATATATATATATATATATATATATATATATATATATATATATATATATATATATATAGAGAGAGAGAGAGAGAGAGAGAGAGAGAGAGAAACAGAGAGTGTGTAAAGGACATCTTACAGAGTACAGCTGGATGGAACAACTCTACAGAAAATAAGAATGGCTAAATCTTAACACTGATCAACTACTACTACAACTGATAACAAAAGCAATGATGATAATGATGATGATGATGATGGCAGTGGTGGCATAATGTGTTCCTGAGCCACACACTCAACCATCAAGTGTCCAGTCGATCTAATTGTAAGTAGGCATCACAGAATGTGGTATAGTTCACTATACTGTATCCATGACCAACACTCTTGTCAGCAGTCCAGTCTATCAAGCTGTAAGTAGGTACCACAGTGTGGTATAGTTCACTGTACAGTGTCAACAATCCAGTCTAGTTAGTTATAAATATGTATAGCAGGAATAGGTGGAGGCACATGGCCCAGTGATTAGAGCAGTGGACTTGTGATTAGAGCAGTGGACTCGTGATTAGAGCAGTGGACTCGTGATTAGAGCAGTGGACTCGTGATTAGAGCAGTGGACTCGTGATTAGAGCAGTGGACTCGTGGTTGAGGGATCGCGGGTTTGAATCTCAGACTGGGTAATGTGTGTATTTACGAGTGTAAAAATACTTAAGCTCCACATGGCTCCAGCAGAAGGTAATAGTGAACGTCTGCTGACTCTTTTGCCACAACTTTCTCTCACTCTTTCCTCTTGCAGCTCACCTATGACAGACTGACGTCCTGTTCAGGTGGGGAACCTATATGCCAATGAAACCAGGAAACCAGCCCTTATGAGCCAGGCATGGCTCGGGGAAGGAACAAACATACCAGTAATGGTATGTTTGTTACCAGTAATCATATAAATTTATATAATCCATCATCTTAAGTAGTGGTATTTCTATGAAATTCTCAGCTGATTCATTGCCTTGCATTGTAACTTTCAATGCCGCCAATAAAAATGTTTTCCTTTGATAGAATCAACCATTATCAGTAGGAAGATTTGCCTATCACTGACACTGCACCTAATACTACTATACTTTGTTTTGGTGTTAAGCACTGGTCTTATCTATCATTGTGATTTTATAGGAAGAATGCATGTAAGGAAAATAATTATTGATTTTAAAACTTTGGCACAAAACCAGTAATTTCAGGGGAAGGGGTAAGTCTGGTACTCATTTTATAGACCCTGAAAAGATGAAAGGTAAGAGTCGACCTTGACAGAATTTGAACTCAGAATGTGAAGACAGATGAAACACCACTAAACATTTCACCTGGTGTGTTAACAATTCAGCCAGCTCACTGCCTTAATAAGGAAAATAATTATTGATAATAATTTAAATTGATTGGTGACATGATGTTTTGAGGGGATTATTTCTTACCTCTTGGATGTAGAATACCATTTCCATCAATCATAAGAACCTGTTGAAGAAATATATAATGAGATTTTTGATAAATTCTAAAACTGTTAGTGTTAGATGTTGTTGTTGTTGATTATATTGTTGTTGCAATATATGTCACGTTAGGTGCACAGTTGACAAGAAAATTGCAGTATCATGGATATATGAAAGAACTACATCACTGACATACATTGTTGACCAATAGTAACAACTAGCGAGAGGTGCTTGTGACAAGGAACAATAAAAAAGAACATAACAGTGATGTCATTGTTACACAAATTTGGGTAGCACTGCAAATAACCTGATCAAAGTTACTTAAGGACAGCAAGTGAATTTTTCATTGATACTGTATGAAATGAAAAACCAATAACTTCTAGATGTGTGCATATGAGATAACAAAGAAGTTTCTATGTGGTTGTTGCTAACCTGTTAGAAATAGCAACCAAATCTCCCTCTGTGATTTATATGATTTGACAATGAGACAAGAAAATATTGATTTCAAATTTTGGCACAAGGCTAGGATTTTTGAAGGATGGATTATTGAGCTTGAAAGGATGAAAGGCAAAGTCAACCTTGGTGAAATTTGAACTCAGAACATAAAGATGGGTGAAATACAGGTATGTATTTTGTTCAGCATGCTAACAATTCAGCCAGCTCCCTGCCTTATGAGATAAGAAAATGTTGTGAAACACTATTTTTTGTTTTGCTCTTTTTAAAACAATTATATTGTCTCCATACCGAGATGGGAGTCTGTACATAGCAAGGCTAACGAGAGAAGGGTTCAGGTGGTATATCAGTCCAGGGATCAGATATTTAAGGGAGTGGCTGAATATCCAAGAATTGGTCTTGTGAATTTCTGATGGGTGAAAGAGGTCACCACCCACTTTGAAGGTAGAAGTCTCAAAGCAACCTCATTCTGCCTTGCAAAATTTCTCTTGGACTTTGGACGCCCTACTACATAGCCATTCAATCTGTTAGACGTAATAACAACCAAATATCTCTTAAAATACAGCTTGCAAACTTCAAAAAACAGGGAGGACAAATTGAATATAAAGTAATTCCATATATACAACACCTAAAATAAAAATGGTAAATTCAATGCAGGTATTCTATTAATTGTAGTTTTACTCAAACAGGATTGGTCTGATGCTAAACAACAACAACAACAGCAACAACGACAGCAGGAGCAGCACTGATACCCACTACTACTGCCACCGCCATTGTCATCATCATCAATCTCAGCCCTCGCCTGATGCCATACAGTTGCAAAACAAAATCCTCCCCCCACCACCACCACCTCACAGCCACACCTATGCTTATACAACTTATGCAGGTGCTCCAAGACATTGTTTTAAGTTAATTTATGAAATATTTATTTTGAGCTCAGCCTTAGAATAAATCAGTCCCAAAATTCCCCATTGATGTACTATAGTTAACACAGCTGTAATTGAGATGTTGTGGCATTCATTATTTACCAGGAGAGAAAATGTCATATTAAGGATGTCATGGATGTTGATGTTGTGACAGAGTCTTATCCACTTCCTGGATTGTTTCTCTGACATTCAGCTTATCTTGGAGCATCAACAGTGCATTGGTGAGAGAGAGAGAGAGAGAGAGAGTGTGTGTGTGTGTGTGTGTGTGTAAGTGCATATACATGTTAATGACTTAAGAAAAACAGCAAAGCCAATAAAATTTATGAAAGAAGGCAACATCTGGATGTTAGTTTTCTGTGGTGAATGTGAAACTTATACAAAAGAACACTGAAGCTTACACTAATCTCTCTCTGTGTCTTTCTCTCTCTGTGTCTTTCTCTCTCTGTGTCTTTCTCTCTCTGTGTCTTTCT
>NC_068996.1:23569597-23570392 GCF_001194135.2 Octopus bimaculoides | reverse complement strand
GAGTTAGTTATTCATTTCTTTCTTCAGTTGTCTGCACAAAGACCAATCAAACATTTATCTTTGCTTAATGTTTGAACATAGTTTACAGATAGTTATGAATTGCTTTGTACAATTGGTCAGTCGGCATTAACCATCATGAATCACCACTTGCTACCATCATCACTGCAACCACCACCATTGCCACCGCCACCAATAGTACAACATCTCCACCTTCACCACAACTCCACCTCGCCACCATCATAACCATCACCACTGCTGCTACAGATCCCTTTGATTACTATTCTATTCTGGTGGACTCCCATAACCTTTCAATGTTTAAAAACTAGTTTTATAGGTATTCTTTCAAAATTCCTATTTTGCTTTTCACACATTCACTTTATAGGTTTGCAAAGGATTCTCTGAGAGAACATGTTTCACTGACTGCAAACACGCTGAGCTATGTTGAGTATTAGAGTAAGTAACCTAGCTGTTTCTTGCAATACATATATATATATATATAGGCGCAGGAGTGGCTGTGTGGTAAGTAGCTTGCTTACCAACCACATGGTTCCGGGTTCAGTCCCACTGCGTGGCACCTTGGGCAAGTGTCTTATACTATAGCCTCGGGCTGACCAAAGCCTTGTGAGTGTATTTGGTAGACAGAAACTGAAAGAAGCCCGTCGTATATATGTATATATATATATATATTATTTAAAAGAGTTCCAACTCTGTCTGTTTTTTATGTTTTATTTATATTCTTATAAAATTAATGTGGGATATAGAATATGGAATATATAATATAAATAGTAAAATGAA
>NC_068996.1:23566700-23569185 GCF_001194135.2 Octopus bimaculoides | reverse complement strand
TATATATATATATATATATATATATATATATATATGTTCATATGATGATATCTCCACAATGTGTTGATGAGATAAACATGTAATCGCTACCAAAATAGCAAGAGATTTCTCCTCAAAGGTCTATAGTAGACTCTTTATGGATCGATCTCCTTGGCTATATATCTTGGTTATATATCTCATTTAAATTTTTGATATATATATATACATACGTATGTGTGTTTGTGTGTCTGTGTTTGTCCCCCTAGCATTGCTTGACAACCGATGCTGGTGCGTTTACGTCCCCGTAACTTAGTGGTTTGGCAAAAAGAGACCAATAGAATAAGTACTAGGCGTACAAAGTATAAGTCCTGGGGTCGATTTTCTCGACTAAAGGCGGTGCTCCAGCATGGCCACAGTCAAATGACTGAAACAAGTAAAGGAGTAAAGAGTATATGTCCAAAGAAAAATTTTCCCATGTACCTAAAATACTACTGTAGATCCCCAATCTATTATTTTGCTTGCATGAACCCCTTAAAGTTCTTTATGGACCCCTCAGAGGTCATATAAATCCCAGTTGAGAACCACTGTTCAGCTAATACACCAGGTAAAAGACGAGTAATTTTATGACTGGTGGGGGTAGGGGTGGGCATTAATCAATTACACTGCCCTCAGTAGTTAACTGGTACTTTATTTTATTACCCCCCCCCAAACCAAAGAAATGAAAAGTAAAAATAATCTTGACAGGATTTGAACTCAGAATGGAAGAAACACAATAGCAGCAACAGGAGGAGGAGAAGAAGAAGAAAAAGAACTTCAACAAGAACACAAACAACATTTATTCTCCATGTGACTAATATAATATGAAAAATTGCAACAATGGAAACACAAACAAGAGCCTCAACAATAAGAACAACAACAAAGACCATTATTCAGACAACACTAAGCTGGATTACACTAAAAGCTGAGCTGAGACCCCCTTCGGTCATGAATGACCATGGAATTGCACCTAGAAAGTTACTCTCCCAGGCACAAGTCCGGGCAAGTCGCCCATGCATACCAGCCTCCCCTATCCATGCCACAGTGTTATCCAAGGGAAAGGCAAAGGGGCCGATACAGCTTGGCACCTGTGAAGTCGCAACTCATTTCTACAGCTGAGTGAACCGGAGCAACGTGAAATAAAGTGTCTTGCTCAAGAACACAACATGCAACCCAGTCTGGGATTCGAACTCACAACCTCACGATTGTAAGCTCGACGCTCTAACCACTGAGCCATGCACCTTCACTCAATAAAAGCAACAACAACAAATAGACATATATCACATATAAACATCAAAGTTGGTTTTTGTCTGCGTGTTTTCAACTTACGTGTGGAAAAAAGGGCAGGTTTTCTTTTTTCATATCATTGAAAAGACTCTTAACACAAGGGCCTTCACGGAAGGCGAGGAAACTTGGGATATATTCCAGTAGATTATCAAAGTGTTTATATTTGGTGTAAACAACCTGAGGGAATATAAAAAGAGAAATAAAAGTGATAGACAAAGACATGGATGGTTGTGCAGTTAAGAAATTCACTTCACAACCACATGGTTTCAGGTTCAATCTCACAGCGTGACACCTTAAGGAAATGTCTTTTGTTGTAGTTCCAGGGCTGATGAAAGCCTCATGAATAGATTTGTTAGATGGCAGCTGAAAGAAACCTGTTGTGTGAGTGCATGTGTGTGTGTGTGTGTGTGTGTGTGTGTGCATGTGTGTGTGTGTGTGTGTGTGTGTGTGTGTATTGTAATTTTCATTTCATTTCAATTTCAGCCAGACTCCCATTCCTGTTGCAAAATGCTTATGAAATAAACTTATTGATTAAAAATGCACATGTATATTAATTTAGTATTAATATTTTAATGATAAGAATAATAATTATTATCAAATACTACAGCTCTCCTTCCGTGCCTGAACTAACTATATGGTGCATAGGCTTAGTTTACACTAGGGCTGTTCAGTGTACACCAGCAGCATCTTTCATATATTTAAAATACATTCCCAAATATCTTTTGTTTCCCTTGCTGATGCTCTTGAATCAACAACTTGCTCATTTGCAATTTCTTGAATCAACAACTAAGGTTTTTGTTATTATTATTCCAATGTGAATTAGTCAATGAATCTAGGATTCCCCCATTTCTTTCAATATCTAGTTGCTAAGGCCATATGTAATTTTCAATTCATTTCAGTTTCAGCCAGACTCCCATTCCTGTTGCAAAATGCTTATGAGATAAATTTATCGCTTAAAAATATACATGTATGTTAATTTAGTATTAATATTTTAATGATAAGAATAATAATTATTATTAAATACTATGGCTCTCCTTCCATGTCTGAACTAGCTAAGTATAAGAATAAGCTAAGAGGAAATAAAGAAATTCATAAACGTAACATAGGTTATTTAAATTTTTTTAATAATTATACTAATGACTGTGATAACACTAAAGATGATAATATATGGTTCATAGTCCCT
>NC_068996.1:23563830-23565388 GCF_001194135.2 Octopus bimaculoides | reverse complement strand
TATATATGGTGGTTGTCTACTCCTTATGCAGAGTTTGATCACCTCCTGTACCTACACCAAGAGCTGCAGATAAGTTCTGATCTTTGTGGATCTTAAAATGTCTTTTGAGGCCTCCATTAGATTTGCAAACTTTCAGACATACATTGCATTGAAAGGCATGCACAGACATATGGACTGATCTCAGGAATTTGGACCTCACAGAGGAAATGACTATGGACCAAGATGTCTGGCAATATATGTGTATGTATATATATATATATATACTGAGTTTACTTTGTGGTGTGTTTTGTTTCTTATATAATGATGGAATTAGAAAAGTCTAAGATAAAAAATATAAACTTGAATATAGCTGTGTTTTTAATGAAACTTGCACAAAAGAAAATGTGTTTCCTACATGTGTTTGTTTCTGTGTGTGCGTGTATTTATGGATGGATGTTTCTGTGTGTATGTGTGTGTCCTTGTCTTGATGTCACATGACGGTTGTAAATGGACAATGTTGTTCATTTCCAGTCTTTTCTTGAAAAACATGTGTGATCATGGAGAAATAATGCTTTACTTCGAAACAGTGACAGGAAGGGCATCTTGCTGTAGAAAATCTACCTCTTGGAAAAGTACAAGCATGGTGAAGTAAATGTTAAAATGATGATGATGATGAAGTGGAGGAGGAGAAAGAAAGGGAGATGATGATAATGATGATGATGATGATATTATCCACCAAAAGGGGGATAAATTCAAGGCTGAAATTACCTCTAATTCAGGAAATGTTACTACAGCCAAAGCAATACATGCTTTCCCATCATCTTGGAATGAAACATCAACGCCGCCAATGTAATAAGTACCATCCTTATTTTCTCTGATTTCCTGAAATATCTTGTCATCTTCCAATATGAGTTTTTCTCTGAGTAAATCCTCTTCTCTGAAGTAGAAAAATGATGTGAAATAATCTATCTCTAATGGAACTGACACATTGATTAATTTGAATTTCTGAATTAAGAATTGTTATAATTTTTATTGTCATTATTATTAAGGAGGTGAGCTGGCAGGATTGTTAGCACATCAGGCAAAATGTTTTGTGGTATTTAATCTGTCTTTATGTTCTAAATTCAAATTCTACCAAGGTTAACTTTGCCCTTCATCCTTTCGGGGTCAATAAAACAATTACCAGTTGAACACTAAGGTTAATGTAATTGATTTCGCCCCTCTTCCAAAATTGCTGACCTTATGCCAAAACTTGAAACCATTATTATTATTATTATTATTATTATTAATGCGGAAAAGTCAGTGGGCTTGCAACTAGGCACCTGGAGGGGCAAGTCCATGCCGTTGAACAGTGTCGTAGGGTGCTGGACAGACGGACCCGTTAAACTGCTCGGGGTCTGGTTCGGTCCGGACCTCCAGTTGGAGAAAAACTGGGAAGAAGTGACGAACAGGGTGGCCAATCTCACCCAGAAATGGGCTGAGAGGAAGCTCTCCTTGAAAGGTCGAGTGGAGGTGGCGAATGCGTACATCGCATCCGTCATCTATTACCGTTTGACCGTCGTCCCTTGTCCCGACCGCT
>NC_068996.1:23559160-23562657 GCF_001194135.2 Octopus bimaculoides | reverse complement strand
AAAAGAAAAAAAGAAAAAAAAGGTAATGTAAACGGAGAAAGGGCTCTATACCCCTTTCTTATTTTTCTGACCAGGCTCCCGTGGTTTTATGGGTTTTTCCACGTGTAACCTTTCCTTTTTCGAAGCGCCTCCCCCTTTGGGAGTTCTACTTATTTATTTATCTATTTATTTATTATATCTTTCTCCGTTTTCTTCCTCTGTTTAGATGAACTTTCCTACCTTTTCGGACAAAACCTTTTGTAACCTTCGTCCTGTCTTTGTCCTTATATGTTTTTAATTGATATTAGCCCTTGTGGCCAATAAAACGAATTACTTATTATTATTATTGTCACAATGCATCAAAACAATTTGAGTTGAAGTAAAAGAACAATAAAAGAACTATATCCTGTAACCAACAGACACATTTGTCCAATCCCAGGCAAGATCAAAACCATCAATATCCCCACAGCAACTTCATAGCAAAATCCATTCCTGGACTCAAATTACATTCACACATCCATCTCAAATAGATGTAGCTTCTTAGTTTGTTTTTTCTTTTAAAAGTTTTCTCTTTTTTCTTTTTCGCTATTACTCTTATAGAAGGATGGGTTGTATTCCATCTAATGTGACTCTACTCAGAAGGCTGTAATATCATTTGACAGGAACACGGTATAAAGAAATACATGGAACAAGGTAGTAACTTTAAATACCGTTAATGTGGCTACACATGTATATACATGCTGAATGATGACTGGAAATGGTTTGATGCATGGAAGCCATGGTCTTCTCCTGTGCATTGCCTCCTATCTGCTTGCTGGCGTGTGGTGTAAGAGAGAAACTAGATCACATCTTTACTGTCTGACGTCTTGGCGAGAAAAGAGGAAGAGATGAGTCTCTGAACCTTAATGTTGCTTATGCCCTCTATTGGCCAGCTTATTTAAACCTGCTGTCAGGGGAGGTAATTGTACCTACACTCTCTAACTTTAAATCCTCCCCTTCAAACATTCATACGTCGAAATTATTAAATTCAGAACAACCTACACTATTATAAAAAAACAACATGCAAGCAAGGGAAATAAAAACCAAAATCTTCACCAAAAGTGGGTTGGCTTCTGAGGGTTACATGTAGAAACCCTGCTAAAACCACCGCTTAAGAAGTCAAGTGTCCTCTCCCAGTTGTCCTTTAGTTGACCAAATCGATCCCAGTACTTAATCTATCAGTCACTCTTGCCAAACCGCTAAGTTGCACAGAGGGAATGATGAAGGGAGAGGAGAAAAAAAATAGTAATTCAGTGAAGGAGAAGTAGTGAGAGTAATAACCATGACTAAGAGGGAGTAAGAGAAAGTAATAACAATGGGAGAGGGGAAGTAGCAAAGAAGGCATCATGTATCTTCTACTATAATCATACTCTTGTGTATTTCTCTGTCACAACATATGAATGAGAAAGGAAGGGGTGATCTACTGATGGAAGTGGGATGGTGAAAAGTCAACGGTGAAACAAAAATCAAACAGCACTTCAACTTTGTGTGAGTATATGTGTGTGTGTGTGTTTAAAAAGGAGGAATATGAATGTGTGTGTGTGTTTGTGTAAAATATATTTATATATTTGTTTATTTAGAAAGATATATAGAAAATAGAATTACAGATACATGCGCATTTACACATACATATATATGTTGTACCTGTATTTCAAATGGCCAGCCTTGTCACACTGTGTCATGCTGAATATCCCCAAGAACTACGTTAAGGGTACACATGTCTGTGGAGTGCTCAGCCACTTGCACATTAATTTCACGAGCAGGCTGTTCTGTTGATCGGATCAACTGGAACCCTCGACGTTGTAAACGATGGAGTGCCAACAACAACATATATAGATATAAACAGACACACTTAAAAAGAAAGGAAGTGGGCTGTGACAAAGTATAGAAAACATAAACATATACATGTGCACACACACACACACTCACATAGAGTGGAAGTACTGTTTGATTTTTTTTTCACCTTTTTGTACCTTTTTTTTATATATAAATTACTACAATTAATCAGCATTTTTTGACAGCATGGGCCCAGCTAGTAATAATAATAATAAGGAGCACTCAGAACACTAACAACCAAGTTCAAAAAATATGTTGGAGAAATTGGAATTGACATGAGGGCAAAGCATGCCCCCAAAAAACTGCTCTAGGATTTTGAGATTGGTACATGGGTGTTGAGTATCTTCTATGATACTTAACAACTAAGTACCTAGTCTTATAATTTGTAGAAAGAGACTCTGTCAGATCTTTGACAACAGGATATTGTCTGCTCTCACAGAATTAACCAGAGCAAGTAAGATTGAGAGCTTTGAGAAATAAAATACAATAATTATGATGATGATAATTTCTAAACAACAACAACAACAATAATAATAATTAATTCGTCTTATTGGCCACAAGGGCTAATATCAATCAAAAACATGTAAGGACAAAGACAGGACGAAGGTTATAACAGGTTTTGTCCGAAAAGTAGAAAAACATTCATGTAAACAGAGGAAAAAATGGAGAAAGATATAACAAATAAAACTCCCAATAGGGGGAGGCACTTCGAAAAAGAAAAGGTTACACGTGGAAAAACCCATAAAACCACGGGAGCCTGGTCAGAAAAATAAGAAAGGGGTATCGAGCCCTTTCTCCTTTTACATTACCTTTTTTTCCTATAGGTGTATTCTCAGAATTGGTCCGTTTATATAGCTTCAAACTTTTAGCACAAGGCTAGTAATTTCAATGGTAGGGGGATAAGTCAATAATCTCGACTTCAATGCTTCAACTGAACCCAAAACCATATGGTTGGGTTTTAAACATCTCAACCACACAGCCACAACTGCACATTTATTTTAATCATAGATTAGATAATGTAAAAATATTTTAGTCTATTCCAAGGTAGTCTTTGTTTTGTTTATATAATTCAACTCATATCAAGGATGCTCTAAAGCAGTGGTTCTCAACCAGGGTCTATATGGTCCCTGGATGTCCATATAAGATTTTTGAGGTCCACACAACAAAATAGTAAACTGGGGATCCACA
The DNA here is from genome assembly GCF_001194135.2 of Octopus bimaculoides. NCBI lineage: Eukaryota > Metazoa > Mollusca > Cephalopoda > Octopoda > Octopodidae > Octopus > Octopus bimaculoides. The sequence goes on along the minus strand of NC_068996.1, from coordinate 23,559,615 downwards.
ATATTATTTTAAGGACTCTTAGAAAAAATTTTGCTTTAGATGTATGTATTGGTATGTATTGCAACAAACAGATAGGTTTCTTCCTATAACATTTTACATAGTTCAACCTACACAAGTTAATGTTTGAAAAAGCAAAATAGGAATTTTGAAAGAAGAATCTATAAAACTAGTTTTTAAACATTGAATAGTTCCCTCAGAATAAAATTGTAATCAAAGAGGTGCACAGATAAAAAAAAAAAAATGTTGAGAATGCCTGCTCTAAAAATATAAATCTATCTCAAAACTTGACTGATAGGTGACTGGTAATAATGTCACAGTAATAAAATCTCAATTCTGACTAGGGAAAAAGTCACAATTAATTTATGGTGGCTGGTAATAAAATCACAGGAAAAAAAAAAAAAAAAAAATTTATGGTGGCCAGTAATAAAGTCACAATTAATTTATGGTGGCTGGTA
>NC_068996.1:23545713-23558209 GCF_001194135.2 Octopus bimaculoides | reverse complement strand
CATGGCACCTTGGGCGTCTTCCACTATATCTTCAGGCCAACCAAAGCTGTGTGAGAAGACCCGGCAAGCCAAGTGAGACCAAAATCCAAGGCCTCTGCAAGGGATGTAGCCAGCTCACTTACACGTAACGTTCCTTCATTGGACACTAAATTCCACTTGCGAAGACCTATTGAGGCAAGTGAAATCGAAATCAAACTAAATTTGTAGACTGGCACCCATGCCAACGTCTCTTTCATTGAACACTAAACTCAGCTTGCGAAGATCTGTTGGGGCAAGCAAAAGCGAAATCGTGATGACACCTGTACATGTGGAGCACTATGAGCACCGTTCAAGCGTGATCGTTGCCAGAGCACCAGCTGTCTGGCTTCTGTGCCGGTAGCATGTAAATAGCACCATTTAAGCCTGATCGTTACCAACGTCGCCTTCCTGGCACATGAAAAGACATTCGAGTGAGATCATTGCCAGCAGAGAGAGAGAGAGAGAGAGAGAGAGAGAGAGAGAGAGAGAGAGAGAGAGAGAGAGAGAGAGAGAGAGTAAAAATATGATGGAGGAAGTCCAGAGATCTATTACTTCTGTTGGCAACAAAAGGACTGGAAGGTAGGTTGTATGATTCTTGAGTATGAACGGCTGTACTCCATGGTAGTGAGATGTGGGCCCTGAATGCAGATGGCATGCATAGACTCCAGAGGAAGGAAGCTAGTATGCTTCAGTGGATATGCAACATTAGCATGCATGTACGACAAAGTGTGAACATGCTGAGAAGAAAAGTTGGGCATAAGAGGAATCAGATGCAATACGTAAGAGAGAAGACTATGTTGGTTTACACATATATGTATGGATGAAGACAGCTGTTTGAAGGCCAACTGCTGAAAGTGGATGGCACTCGTGGAAGAGAGAGACCCAAGAAGACATGAGATGAAGTAGTGAGGGCTGATCTCAAGATGCTGAGCTTCATTGAGAAGGTAGCAATGGACTGTGAGAAAACCCATGTGCCTCAGCAAAACTGAGTTCTGGAAGCACTGTGTGTTCCACCTATATGTAACTTAAAATTTTTCACACCTCCTACTCCAATAAACTAAACTATATCTCCCCCTCCCCACTCCTGCAGCCCAATCCTATCTTCCCTCTCCTACCTGCATTCATGTGAACTCTCTACTCATGCACCCTGGGCAATCCTGTACCATCCCATTTTGAGAGTATATCCTGGCACTTTGCCATCACCTCTCTCTCTCTCTCTCACTCTCGCTTTCTCTCTCTCCCTACATGTAACCATGTATCCATGTAACTCCTCTACAACAAAACACACATTTCTATCCCTCTGTCATACTCTAAATCTCTTATCACCTGGAACAAAGCCACCTCCTTCAATACCCACCACGACCCCCATCACAGGATCTTTGTCTTGCAAGTTAGTTGGTAACCTCACTGGTGCTGGTGCTATGCAAAAAGCAGCCAGTACACTCTGTAAAGTGGTTTGCACTAGGAAGGGCATCCAGTTGTAAAAATCATGCTAAAGCAGACCTCCTCACACTCTATTAAACTCCTCCCACTTCCCTGCAAGTAGGCCATTTCTCTCTTACTCTGACTGTCTCTCTGTCTTTTTCTCTAACTCTCGTCCACATTCTCTCCTTCTTTGTCCTACTAGGGTAACTAAATATCTCCTCTGTAACAAGATAGCTATCTTTGTTCCTCTATCATACTCTAGGTAAAAAAGCACTTGTGCTGGTGTCATGTAAAAGCACCCAGTACACTCTGTAAAGTGGTTGGCAAGAGGAAGGGCATCCAGCTGTAGAAGTCTTGCCAAAACAGATAACTGGAGCCTAGTTCAGATCTCTGGGTTGAAAGCTCTTGTCAAACCATCCAACCCATGCCAGCATGGAAACCAAGCATTAAATGATGATGATAATATATACATATATAAGATCAACTTCTTTTAGTTTACATCTACCAAATCCACGGAGTTACAGTAGAAGACACTTGTACAAGTGGAACTGAACCCAGAACCATATGGTTAGGAAAAAAGCTTCTTGTCACACAGCTATGCCTGCACCTATGTAGGCAGGAAATAAACAGATATAATTTTAGCAAAGATAAAGTATAACCATTTCAGTGAAGAAAAAAAGCTCATAAGAAAATTTTTTTTATCATATTTCATTTAAATAACATAACAGTTAATTAAACATGTTATTCTAAGCCATTTATTAACTGATCACCCACTACACTCTCGGAGTGGTTGGCATTAGGAAGGGCATCCAGCTGTAGAAACTCTGCCAAATCAGATTGGAGCCTGGTGTAGCCATCTGGTTCACCAGTCCTCAGTCAAATCGTCCAACCCATGTTAGGATGGAAAGCGGATGTTAAACGACAATGATGATGATGATGATGAATATATGAGTTGTACACAATGTCAATACTACATAATGGTATAAGGGAAAAAAATCATGTTTTATCTAATGTCTTAAATGATAGTTAAAACCCACCATCATCACCAAAAAAAATTTCTGAATCAATCACTTCTTTAAATTTTTTTGTGACTATTTGTGATTTCATTTTTTTTCAGTCTTTCTCTGTTGCCTTTTACTTGTTTCATTCATTGGATTACAGCCATGCTGGGGCATTGTTTTGTTTTGAGGATTTTAGTTGACATCAGTAGTAGTTTTTTTAAAAAGTCTAATACTGATTCTATCGGACTTTTTTGCTGAATTGCTAAGTTATGTGACATAAATAAAACCAACATCGGTTGTCAAGTGACAGTAGGACAAACCACATTTGAAAAAGACACACACACACCAGTCCTCAGTCAAATCGTCCAACCCATGCTAGCATGGAAAGCGGACGTTAAACGACAATGATGATGATGATGATATATATATATATATATATATATGTGGGGGGAGGAGTCACAAAAAACAAAAAAGACGAAGACAGGTGGTGTAGACAACAAACAGATGTATTAGTTTAATGCTTGGGAAGTGAAAAAGTCTTTAATGTTTCAAGCCTATGCTCTTCCACAGAAAGGAACAAGGAGAGAAAATAAAGAATGTGTAGTGGCTACAGAACTATTATGGCAATATATATAAATATATATATAAACACACACACACAATGCACTTCCACAAAGTTTCCATGTACCAAATTTACTCACAATTTGGTCATCCAAGGACCTTTAATAAGACACTTGCTCAAGGTGCCATGGAGTAGGACATAACTAAAATCACATGCTTGCAAAGCAAGTTTCTTAACCAGACAGTTATGCCTGCACATGTGACTCTTTTGTTTTAAATTTTGATATGAATTCAAAGTATTAACTATGCAAGCGTGGCTATGTAGTAAGAAGCTTGCTTCCTGACCAAATGATTCTGAGCTCAGTCCCACTGCATGGCACTTTGGGCTATAGTAGTGTCTACTACTGTAGCCTTGGGCCAACAAAGGCCTTATAAGTGCATTTGATAGATGGAAACTGAAAGAAGTCCATCGTGTATGTATATATGATGATGATGATATATATATATACACGATAGGCTTCTTTCAGTGCTCACTTTCCCTTCACTTTTCACTTCACTGTGTCCCTGCCATTTTTTCTCGTCCCTCCTTAATTCTTTTGTCCCTTTGCCTCTACCTGTCTCTCCTCTCTTCCAAAGGGACCAGCATTCGGCCAAGCCTAATCTTTCTTTCTTGGCCGGCCGTTGTCCGTGCAATATCGATATTCCTCCCTGTACTTGTGAAATCTTGTATCCCTGCTGTAAGGCTTTATTTCCACACACGCCAGCTTAATTTTATTCATCCTTAGTCGACAGACACCTCTTGTTACGTCCTGTTGTTATTTTTATTGTATTTATGTAACATTGTCAGTTTTTTTCCGTCCTTGTTTTTGTATACATTTGCTGCTTTCTTCCAAGGAATCTAATGCTCTTAGCTTAGTTTTTCCTTGGGGATGGCCAGATTGGAGCAATCTTGAGTACAACCAGCCGAAATTGCAAAGATAATCTGGAACTCAACTGAGGAAAGAAAACTTCGAATGACCCGTCCTTGTTTTCTTTGTATTGTCTATCTGGATGTTTTGTTGTCCCATTTTTGTATCACCTAACTGTCCGGATGTTTTGTGTTCTTGTCCCATTTTGTGTATATATATATAAATATATATATATATATATATAAATATATGTATATGTATATATTCTTTTACTTGTTTCAATCATTTGACTGTGGCCATGCTGGAGTACTGCCTTGAAAGGTTTTAGCCAAACAAATGGAACCCAGGACTTATCTTTTTAAGCTGAGTACATTATTCTATTGATTTCTTTTGCTGAACTGCTAAGTTACAGGGGTGTAATCACACCAACATCAGTCATCAAGCGGTGGGTTGGGGGAAAAACACAGACACAAGGACACACACATACGACAGGCTTCTTTCAGTTTCTGTCTACCAAATCCACTTGCAAGGCTTTGGTCGACCTGAGGCTATAGTAGAAGGTGCTTGCCCAAGACACCATGCAAAAAGACTTAACTCAGAACCATGTGGTTGGGAAGCAAGCTTTTTACCACACAGCCACACCAGCACCTGTATATGTATGTGTCTTTGTGTTTCTCCCCCAATGAAGGCAAACTTGCCAGTGCTGGTGTTACAAAAGAGCTACCCACTTGACAACCATACTGTAACTTAGTTCAGCAAAAGAAATTGATAGAATAAGTACCTGGCTTAAAGGTAGAAGAACTGGGGTCAATTCATTCAACTAAAAATTCAAGGTGGTGCCCCAGCATGAGTGACTGAAACAAGTAAAAGATAAAAGAAAAGATGCAAGAGGCCAAAATGACCACAATAACCAGGAATCCAGAGATACTTGTTGCTGTTGTTTTGCCATAGGTCAACCCTGATTGAGTAAATGTATAAGTAAATGCATTCTAGCCATGATCACTTCAGTTTTCATTTCAGACAGAATAGATCAAGCCATTATAACCTTCTCTAAAAACAATAAAATGTCATTTCAGATTTGGCATTAGGAAGGGCATCAAGCTGTGAAAACCATGCCAAAGCAGACAATGGAGTTCAACACAGTCCTCTGACTTGTCGCCTCCTATCAAACCATCTACCTTTTGCTGGCATGGAAGACATTAAACAATGCAATGGGCATGACAATTTGATAGAATTCAATAGGCTGGAAGATCATGTCTTCCTTCGATATCTTAGTTTTAGCATGGTTTCTATGGCTGAATATCCTACCTAACACTAGTTACATTACAGAGTGTACTGGGTGAATTTGTTTGTGGCACCAGCACTACAGATGACTTGCCGTCAATAAAAGAATACTCTCAAGTCTTGTGTTGTTGCCGCTTTAACTGATTACCAATTATTTCAAGAGTACTGGGTGTTTTTTTTGTAGTACCAGCACTGGTAAGTTTGCCTTCATTATCATCATCATCATCATCATCATCATTTAACATCTATTTTCCATGCTGGCATGGGTCAGATGATTTGACTGGAACTGGTAGACCAGAGACCTGCACCAGGTTCCAGTCTGATTTTGACATGGTTTCTACAGCTGGATCATCTTCCTAATGGCAACTACTCCAAGAATGTAATGGGTGCTTTTTACGTGCCACTGACACAAGTGCTATTTACATGTCATTGGCAACAGCCATGACTATGATTTCACGGGTGCCATTTACATGACACTGGCAATGGCCATGTCTACAGTTTCATTTGGCTTGATGAGTCTTCTCAAGCACAGCATATCACCAAAGGTCTCAGTCACTTGTCATCACCTCTGTGAGGCCCAATATTCAAAGATCATGCTTTACCACTTTGTCCCGCACCTCTGTGAAGCCTAACATTCGAAGATCATGCTACTGGCAACAGCTACAATTATGATTTGATGGGTGTCATTTACATGACACCAGCAACAGCCACTACTATGATTTCACTTGGCTTGACAAGTGTTCTCAAGCACAGCATATTGCCAAAGGTCTCAGTCACTAGTCATCACCTCCACAAGACCCAATATTCAAAGATCATGCTTCACCACCTCATTCCATGTCTTTCTGGGTCTACCTCTCGCATAGGTTCTCTCCACAGTTAGAGATTGGCACTTCTTTTACACAGCTGTTCTCGTCCATACACATCACATGACCAAATCAATGCAGTCGTCTCTCTTGCACACCAAATCTAATGCCTCTTACGCCCCACTTTTCTCTGAGGGCACTTACACTCTGTTGCTCATGCACACTGACATTGCACATCCAGCAAAGCATATTGGCTTCATTTTGGGCTGGACAAGTCATTAGGATCCAAGACAGTTCTCAATGGAGTTATTGAGAGAGGGTAGAAACACTGTTAGGGGAAGGGGTAATAGCATGGAGGCAAAAGTAGCATCAGGGTAAGAAAGGGTTAGAGGTAAAACAGTAGGGAAGTTGGAGGGGTCTAATGCTAGTCCTCATTATACAAAGATGAGTAGAATGGTATGTAAAGGAAAGATGGAAGTGAGTAGTGCAAAGGAGAAGGGAAAAGTATTTATCAAGGAATTAGTGAGAGAGGGTCAGGGCGATAAGGGTGATGAAGAAGCAGGATGAGGGAGAAGGATGAAGGGTTGAGTAGGAGAAGATGCAATGCTACCCTCATGTTATATATGGGTTGGTAAAATGGTGCAATATCATCATCCATTTTCCTTTCCAGGCATGGGTTTGATGGGTAACTTGCCACCTGTTACAGTTCCTTGTCATCAACTTCATGTGGTTCAGAGTCCTAAGGTCAACACTTCATCTAATATCTTTCTCAGTCTTGGTCTTCCATAGGCTTCTTTCACTTAGATTGCATGATAAAGATGACAATGATGATGATGATGATATAAGACATATAAAGCAAACATTCTCCACTGGAGGTATAATATCAGTTTTAGATTTTAGCACAAGTCCAGCAATTTTGGGGTATAGGGTAAGTCAATTACATCAACACCAAATCTCAACTGGTATGTATTTTATCAACCCTGAAAGGATGAAAAGCTAAGCTGACCTCAGTGGAATTTGAACTCAGAATGTAAAGATGGATGAAATGCTGCTGAGCATCTTGCCCAGTGTGCTAACAATGCTGCCAGCTTGCCACCTTATTTTTTAAATGTTGCCAGCAGGTGGCTACAAAAAATTGAACTCTGTATCTTTCAGATAGATACCAGCTGAGTGCTTTGTACCATTAAGCTGAGCAGCCCCTGACAACTGGAGGTATAATACCAGCAAGTATGAATGACAACACAGAAGCAAGCTGAGAGAGAAAATTGACAACGAGGAATTAGCTGTTGTATGCTTGAGATAAAACCTATATAGGTATGTTTATCTTTTATTCTTTTACATGTTTCAGTCATTAAACTACAGCCATGCTGGAGCACTACCTTGAAGGGTTTTAGTAGATTATATTGAACCCGGTAATTAATATAAACTTGGTACTTATTCTCTCAGTCTCTTTTCAATGGATCACTAAGTTACATGGATGTAAACAAACCAAAATTAGTTGTCAAGTGGTGAGAAACAAATACAAAAACATATACACACACTCTTTTCCTATACAGTCAGTCATTTCCTACTTTCCTCCAACTCCCATCCACCAAAATCATATGTATCTCTGTTCACTCCCTACCTCTTATCCACCATCCACAACAGCCACCTCTAAACCCTCTCAATCTCTACAGTTGTCACCTACTCTCTCTTACCTCCTTAATTGTAGCCATATTCAGTTGAAGGTGATGTTTTTGCAAGCTGCATGGTAACCTCACTAGTGCTGGTGCCACAAAAACGTATTCAGTATATGCTATTAAGTGATTGCCATTAGGAATAACATTCAGCCACAGGAAACCATTCCAAAATAGACATTGGAGCAGATCCTGTCAGACCATCTTACCCTTCCAACATGGAACCTAGGTGTTAAATGATATCTGTGTATCTGTCTATCTACACACACACACACACACACACATCACTATCATTTAATGTCCATTTTCCATGCTGCCATGGGTTGGAGAGTTTGACAGGATCTAAAAATATACATCATCATCATCATCATCATTTAACGTCCGCTTTCCATGGGTTGGACGATTGGACGATTTGACTGAAGACTGGTGAAACTGGATGGCAACACCAGGCTCCAATATATATATATATACTAGTGTGCATGAATGTCAGGACACAAATGAACTGAGAGAAAAAAAAATTGAAATAAGAGGGATCAAGTGTTGTATGCAGCAAGAAAGAAGACCGCATGTGATGTGTATGGAGATAGGCAATTGTATAAAAATGTGCCTCCCACTCAAAGTAAATGGAATCTGCAGATGGTGGCTTTGGAAGTGCTGAAGTCAGATTCTGACTGGTGTCAGTACTTTGGGAGAAGATCCACTTGCCTGTCTAGGTGTAATGAAATATGTTAAAATTATGTTAAATATTATCATCATCATCATCTTCATTTAATGTCTGCTTTCCACACTGGCATGGGTTAGACGGTTTGATTGGAACTGATAAGTCAGAAGGCTGCACCAGGTTTCAGTCTGATTTGGCATGGTTTCTATGGCTGGATTCCCTTCCTTACGTCAACTTCTCCAAGAGTGTAATGGGTGCTTTTTATGTGCCACTGGCATGGGTGCCATTTCATGATTCTAGCAACAATTTCACAGGTGCTATTTACATGACACTGACAATAGCCACAACTATGATTTCACTTGGCTTGACAAGTCTTCTCGAGCACAGCATATGGTGAAAGGTCTCAGTCACTCGACATTGCTTCCATTAGGCCTGACGTTTGAAGATCATGCTACCAGCAACAGCCATGATTACGATTTCACATGATTATGATTTCACATGACACTGGCAACGGCCACAACTACGAGTCTTCTCCTCAGGTACAGCATATCACCAAAGCTCTTGGTCACTTGTCATCATCTCCATTATGCCCAACATTCGAATATCATGCTTCACTACCTCGTTCCATGTCTTCCTGGGTCTGTATCTTCCACAGGTTCCCTCCACAATTAGAGATTGGTACTTCCTTACACAAGAGTCCTCATTCATACACATCATATGACCATACCAGTGCAGTCGTCTCTCTTGCTCACACCACATCTGATGCCTCTTAATCCCAGTTATTTTCTCAAGACATTTATGCTCTGTCATGCATGCACACTGACATTGCACATCCAGTGAAGCACACTAGACATATCTTTCAATAGACATATATATGTAGACATACACACACATATATGAGGGTGTGTGGCTTAGTGGTTAGGGGTATTTGACTCAGTCATAAGGTCGTGAACCTAATTCTTGGTAGTGTGTTGTATCCTTGAACAGGACACTTTATTTCACTTTGCTCCAGTCCACTCAGCTGGCAAAAATGAGCAGTATTTGTATTTTAAAAGGCCAGCCTTGCCACATTTTGTGTCATGCTGAATCTCCCAGAGAACTACATTTAAGGTATTCATGTCTGTGGGGTGCTCAGCCAGTTGCACATTAATTCGTGAATAGGTTGTTCTGTTGATCAGATCAACTAGAACACTCATTGTCACAACTCATGGAGTGCTAGTTTAAAGTTAAATACACACACACACACGCACACACACATACACACACAGGCATGTGTCACTTGGCATATATGCGAATCTCATCATCATCATCATTACTTTATATCCATCTTCCATGCTAGCATGGTTTGGACTGCCTTTACAATGGTATGATACATTTTGGACAATGAGCAAAAAAGAAGACAAAATAAGAGGGATAAGTTTCAACAAAGGTGGTTGTAATAGTTTAATACTTAAAAGGAAGGGAAAGAGTCTTGATGTTTCAGGTGCTAGTCCTTCATCAGAGAAAAAAGGAAAGAAAAGGAAGAATGGGAAAAAAATAGAGGAAAGGTGGTGGAAAAGAAGGAACAAAAATTGCGAGCAGGAATGCAGTTCTGTGGAGAGGAGTTGCAATGGGGCATCTATTAGGGAGGTTGGCTTATAGGGATGTATGTGTGGTATGTGGTTTCTTGGGTGTGTGTGTGAGGGTATGTGGAGATGTGCAAATGTGGCATGGTAGTGGTGTAGGATAGTGGGGAAGTATTGGAGGATGGTGTGATTGATGTGGCACTGGCATCAACCACTCTTGGATGGTGCTTTTTACATGCTACCGGCATGGGTGCCAGTCAGGTGGCACTGGCATCAGCCACAACAACAATTTCACTTGACTCAGCAGGTCTTCTCAAGTACAGAATATTGAGTGACAATTCAAGGATACTTTTAAATGGGCCAGTTATGCGACACTGGTATCGGCTACGGATACAATCTCACTTGGCTAGCTGAGCCTTCTCAAGCAGCTGGGTTATATATATATATATATATATATATATATACGTAATGCAATGAAAAGACAAAGAAAATTCTTTAACACATTTTTTATTATAAATTACATGTTTCCATACTATCTCCCATTTACAACGCCAGTTTATGCGAAAATTCTAAAAGAAAAATTACGTGATATTCACAGCGTTAAGCATTGGAGAAGCATGTCCTCTGACTCGCATCAAAGGCGTGCTATTACAATACACACACATACACACATGTATCTACACATCATCATCATCATTTTATGTCTGTTGTCCAATTTGCCTGAAAACTGGTAAGCCGGGGAGCTGCACCAGGTTCCCATCTGATTTGGCAAGATTCCTAGTTGGATGCCCTGCCTAATGCCAACCACTCTGAGAGTGTAGTGGGTGTTTTTTATGTCCTACTGACATGGGTGTCATTGACCCGACACAGGCATTGGCCACGACTATGGTCTCCCTTGGCTTGACAGGTCTACACAAGCACAGTATATCAGCATAGATCTTGGTCACCTGTCACTGCCTCCACGAGGCCCAACACTCAAATGGTACTATTACATGTCACCAGCATGGGTACCAGTCAGACAGCACTGGCGTCAGCCACAACTATGATTTCACTTGACTTGACAGGTCTTCACAAGCACAGTATATAGCCCAACATTTGAAGGGTGCTTTTAATGGGCCAGTTACGTGACACTGGCATTGGTCACAACTACTGTCTCACATGACTTGACAGGTTCTCATGCACAGCATATTGCCAAGGGTTTCAGTTGCTTGTCATTGCCTCCTTGAGGCTCAACATTCAAAGATCATGTTTCACACATGTATATATTCATACATATACATATATATGCATACATGGTCTGATCAATAAGCTTCCGGCCTGTTGCCACAGTAATGAAGCCAAAGCACGCAAAGTGAAGCCACTTGGCACATATTGACCTTCAACTCTGCTGTGCATGCGCACTAAGTTTTAACATTCTAGCTCACTTCCGCAGTTTACAACAGTGCTTGAAAGGAAGGTGTGTAGCGTGTGATCATCATATTGATCATGACAGAGAAAGTTAAGCAGAGAATCTGCATCAAAATTTACCAAAAGCTTAGTGATACCTGCTCAGAGGCCTATGCAAAGTTTTCAAAAACTTTTCATCTTTCTCAACATAATGAAGGAGATCTTGTGCAACTGAAACCCGAGTGTCTTTTTGGTCAGCTGAAAACAATTTTGGAACAAACTTGGCACAGCAGAAATGAGCCAGAAAGCTAAAACTAGTGTGCATGCACAGCAGAGTTCAAGATCAATCTGTGCCAAGTGGCTTCACTCTGCATGCTTTAGCTTTATTACTATGGCAACGGTCCAGATACTTATTGATCAGACCTTGTATATACATACATAAATAGTCTCTTTAAACTTCCAGTCAACATATATTTCTGCTGCATGGATATCTTATGTAGTGTCTGTTTGCATCCTATTAATTTAGCTGCATTAAGATTTCATCCAGGTTAAACATATCCATGCAGCTTTATTCAAGGTGCTGCCACTAGTAGAGTTTGAAACGAGCTAAAATATAATGGTTTTGACACTCTTATAATTTAGGAAAGAGACATTTGTGTTGAGAGGAGAATGTAGCAGAGGTAGTAGGGAGAAATATATGGCTTTAAAATCCATTATCAGTTCATTTCAAGAGTAACCCTCAAGTTTAGAAGTAGTAATCAGAAAGGCTATGTACTAAATTAGGTCAGAGTATTTTTCGTCCACTAGCCTTAAGTAAACTAGACAGACAGATATCATTTCTGCAATAAATAAATACACTAAGAGTCATTAAGTCAGTTAGAACTTAAAAATATACAATACAAAGAATACATGTGCATATATATATATATATATATATATATACACTTTTTGGCTGACTGAGGTGGATTCGGTTATGTTTTCAGATCTGTGTCGATGTGGAATGTTACTTGTTCATGCTTGCACAGTTTGCTAGCATAGTCAAATTTACTGCTGGAATACCGTATTGATGAAGGAAATTGAGTATTTATCACTCATAATCCAGAAACGCGTCTACGGTTAATCTTCGGAATGGTTAGTTTTCATTGTTTTTTCTTCTTGTTTTTGCCTTTGTGAGTTACAAGTGATGCTATCTGTGGGAGTCTCAGCTT
>NC_068996.1:23540855-23545446 GCF_001194135.2 Octopus bimaculoides | reverse complement strand
ATATATATATATATATATATATACATATATACATATATATACATAAACACATATATATTGCGCTTTTTCCTCTCTCTGTTTTTTTCTGTTCTCTCTCTCCATTTTTTCCTTCTCAGTCCTTTCTGTCAAAGAGCATAGGCTTGAAACAAAAGATTTTTCAATTATTCCTGAGTGTCAAAATGATAGACTTGCTTTTTGTTGTTCCTTCACCTGTCTCTGTCTTTTGTTTTCTTTAAGTTCAAACTATATATATATATATATAAAATGTGCATATGTGTGTGTGTGCATTTGCCTGTGTGTATGTGTGTGCACATGCATGCATCATTGTAGTGTATCATCTTCCTCATCATTATTGTTTTTACATCCACTTTTCCATGCTTACATGGATCACATGAATTTTGTTGAGGCAGATTTTCTATGGCAAGATGCTCTTCTTGTTGCCACCCACTTACCTGTTTTCCAGCAAGGTGATATTTTTCCCTGACACTGCTTGTATGATGTTGATGTTTGCTTACAACTGTTATCCGATATCGAGACATGGAGACACACATACAAAACCAGAGAACAAAGGGGGAAAATGAAGGAAATGATATTGCTAAATGAGGAGGGGTGCTGGTGATGATGATGTTTGTTGTTTGTAGTCATGGTACGGTTGGCAATGATGGCTATTACTTGCACTAAGCCACATGTGTTAAATGATAAGTATATTTTATAAATTTCAGTTCACAAAAATAAAGAAATTGTTGACTTTCAGCTCCTTATTACTAACAACCCCCACCACCACTACCAACACCATGACGACTGGCACCCAGGCCAACGTCGTCTCCCTCATTGGACACGAAACTCAGCTTGCGAAGACTTATTGGGGCAAGCGAAAGCGAAATCGGGATGGCACCTGTGCCCAGCATCGCCTTTATGGCACTTGTGCCGGCAGCATGTGTAAGGATTTTCGAGCGAGATCGTTGCCAGTGCCCCTGGACTGGCTCTTGTGCAGGTGGCACATAAAATACACCATTTCGAGCGTGGCCGTTGCCAGTATCACCTGACTGGCCTTCGTGCAGGTGACACGTAAAAGCACCTACTACACTCTCTGAGTGGTTGGCATTAGGAAGGGCATCCAGCTGTAGAAACTGCCAAATTAGATTGGAGCCTGGTGTAGCCATCCGGTTTCACCAGTCCTCAGTCAAATCGTCCAACCCATGCTAGCATGGAAAGCGGACGTTAAATGATGATGATGAAGATCATCATCACCAATTAACGTCCATTTTCCATGCTGGCATGGGTTGGACGGTTTGACTGAGGACTGGTAAAGCCAGGGTCTACACCAGGCTCCATTGTCTGTTCTGGCATAGTTTCTATGGCTGGATGACCTTCCTAATGCCAACCATTCCACAGAGTGCACCAGGAGATTTTTGTGTGGGACCAGTATCAATGCTTTTAACATGGCACTAGTACCACTGTTTTTTTTTATGTGGCACCAACATCAGTATCAATTCTGCTGTTTTGGATGGGTCTTGTGTGTACCCGTGCACAATTAAGTATCTAGACTGCTTCAACAACATCTCATTCTGTTCCTTTCCTTTTCTATTTTTCACTGTTATCACTTCAACTAACATTTGTTATGGTTTCTGTCTCTCTTTCCTTCATTATCTCTCTCTATATATATATCTGTCTGTCTGTCTCTATTTCGCTTGTCATTCACTGTCATCTCCACAATTACAATTATAATAACAACAATTGTATTCCAATTTTGGTACAAGGCCAGCAATTTCAAGGAGGCGGGGTAAGTCAATAACATCAGTTTCAGTGACAAACTGGAACATATTTTATTGATCCCGAAAGGATGAAAGGGTAAGTTAACCTTGGCAAAATCTGAATTTAGAATGTAAAGATGGATGAAATGCTTCTAAGCATTTTTCTGGTGTCCTAATGATTCTCCTTAATCTCTGCTTTCAGATCTTTATGTATTGCATGTATATATCTATGTACATCAGTATGAGTATAAATAAATATATACATACACACATACAAATTATATGTAATTTGTCATCATCATCACTTAACATCCATTTTCCATGCTAGCATAGGTTGAACAGTTTGACAGGATCTGACATATCCCACAGAACTGCATCATGCTCTAATATCTGCCTGGAATGGTTTATATGGCTGGATGGCATTCCTAATGCCACTCACAGTACAGAGTGTACTGGGTGCTTTTTTCATGACACCAACATTAGTGAAATCACCATGTAACATACAAGACCAAGATACCCTTTAATTGAGTGGTGCTAAAGTAGGAAGAATGGTAGCTTTATGCTAGAATATAAGAGGTTAAGATGTGAAAGAAGGGACCAAAAAAGAACAGGTTTCTTGATATAGAGCAGTAGTTCTTAATGTGCTTTGTAGCACCCCATTTTTTAAAATAATTGTCACGCCTAACGTCCACCTAAGTGGCAAGTGAGATATCATGACTAAACTAACTTAACATGGATGATAATTTATAAATTTTACTTTAAAAATGGATTGTATAAGCTTTTAACAGTGAAATGGTAAAAAAAAATTAATACAGACAGATGCATTGCAAGTTAATGACTTCCCCGTGCCTGATGAAATCTCATTTTATTTTGATAACCATTACTATTTTATCATGTATAATACAATTACTATTAAAATTTAGTATGTTAATTATGTTACCTCACCACCCCCTACAACATGCCCAGTGCCCCCTTGCAGTTGGTACTGCCCATTCTGAGAACTTCTGATGTAGAGGAACTATACAGCAGCTCAATTATAGAAGTGTGGTTGGAGTGGATTCTACTTGACCCTTGCAAGTAATGAAAAGTAGATGTTAAAAAAATGATGATGATGATTTTATACATAAATTTGGAAACAAAAACTGAATTTAAGAAATAAATTTTAATGAAATGATTATAATTCCATGGTGATAATAAACAAACTAACCTTATTAATTGTTTTATGATTGTTTTATAGCTGTTACTCTTTAACCTGTAAAAACAACAAAAAATTTAAAGTGGATCATCAATGGAATCAATAGAAAGATACTTAATTCAATAATATCCTCCATATTTTTTTTTATATTCACATCAGTTTAACCATCTATTACCATATTTCTGTTGAAATACACAGCTTTTGTTTCAATTACTTTTGAAAATAAAGAAGAATTTCATAAATTAACTTTTAACATGAAATTTTGATTGAAGGTTTTTTTTAAAATTTAGATCACTTTAAAACGGGGTTTGCTTTATAGAACTAAGGGGTCATCTTTACTTTTAGCATTTAAACTGGCCATATCTAGCCCAAATATTCAACCTGTTTTATGTTCAAACTGTCGAAATGTGGCCTCTTACACTTACCCTACAATGTCATTCTAAAAATATACAATCACATCATTGAAATCTCAAAGTTATAAAATAATTCAGGATTAATTCAAATCCATGTTAATTAATAAGCATTAAATTTGACAGAGTAATCTGAATGCTAAAGGGTTAAGTGGGGGTGCAGGCAATGTTTCCATGATGGCAATCTTGGATCTTTTTGCCGTACATCTTTTCTCACTGAGTATGTGAGTGCCATACTTATTTCTTCACTACCCACAAGGGGCCAAACAAAGGGTTAAGTCGATTACATCGACCCCCAGTACGTAACTGGCACTTAATTTATCGACCCCGAAAGGATGAAAGGCAAAGTCGACCTCGGCGGAATTTGAACTCAGAACGTAGCAGCAGACGAAATACCGCTAAGCATTTCGCCTGGCGTGCTAATGTTTCTGCCAGCTCACCTATGTGAGTGCCATACTTAGTCATATTTGACTAAACTACATATTTTTAACATCTTTATTATCTATCTCAACCACATATAACTATGTGACTATGTAACTACACTGCTTGACTATTTCTCTGTGCTTGTTATACTTCTTCTGCATACCTCTACCAGTTGAACAAATAAGGGAGCCACTATGTGGTTCATCAATTGCTGGAAACAGCAGTCAAATCTCCCTCAAATCACACCCTACCATCTTAAAAAAAAAAGACACATTGGATATTGTGGTCCTAGGTTCCTTGGACAAGAAAAAAATGGAATGATCATAGCTGGATCTTTGTTCATTGGTTTATTGGATCAGGGCTGTCCTATTGTGAAACAACAAGATCTAGCAATGTCTTTGACATTTATCAATTCTTCAACTTACCTGTACTTAATTTTTTTTTACTTGAGAATTAGTAATTTAATGGATCTTATTCAATGTAACTCATGGGCTGGTCACAGATGGAATGTCTTTAATGATACGTTGGTTGTATTAGGGTTGACCCAGAGCTAACGACAACTAATTAAAACTTTTACCATTTCAATATATGAAACCAAGACACTAAACTCCACTTGCGAAGACCTGTTGAGGCAAGTGAAATTGAAATCGAGTTAAATTGGACACTAAACTCCACTTGCGAAGACCTGTTGAGGCAAGTGATATCGAAGTTAAGTAAAATTTGACGACTGGCACCCATGCCAACGTCGTCTCCCTCATTGGACATGAAACTCAGCTTGCAAAGACTTATTGGGGCAAGCGAAAGCGAAA
>NC_068996.1:23539660-23540399 GCF_001194135.2 Octopus bimaculoides | reverse complement strand
ACTGGCTCTTGTGCGGGTGGCACGTAAAATACACCATTTTGAGCATGGCCGTTGCCAGTACCGCCTGACTGGCCTTTGTGCAAGTGACACGTAAAAGCACCCACTACACTCTCTGAGTGGTTGGCGTTAGGAATGGCATCCAGCTGTAGAAACTCTGCCAAATCAGATTGGAGCCTGGTGTCGCCTCCTGGTTTCACCAGTCCTCAGTCAAATCGTCCAACCAATGCTAGCATGGAAAGCAGATGTTAAACGACAATGATGATGATGACGATTAATATTTTAGTAATGTTAAACCTATTATATTTTTACAAACTGAAATTTTTGGCTTACATGCTCCACAATTTTTCAATTTATTTACATTATATTCTTTTATTTCTTTCAGTCACTTGACTGTGGTCATGCAGAAGTATCACCTTTGAGCAAATCAACCCCAGGACTTATTCTTTGTAAGTCTAGTACTTATTCTATCAGTCTCTTTTGTCGAATCACTAAGTTACAGGGACATAAACACACCAGCATCGGTTGTCAAGTAATGTTGGGGGACAAACACATACATATACATATATACAATGGGCTGCTTTCAGTTTCCATCTACCAAATTCACTCACAAGGCTTTGGTTGGCCCGAGGCTATAGTAGAAGACACTTGCCCAAGGTGCCACGCAATGGGACTGAACACAGAACCATGTGGTTGGTAAGCAAGCTACTTACCACACAGCCACACCTGCACCTATATATAT
>NC_068996.1:23538490-23539290 GCF_001194135.2 Octopus bimaculoides | reverse complement strand
CTAGAAATAGATCACATCTTGTGTCTATTAAAACCTAAATTGTTCTCAACATGAAATATAGCAGCATACCAAAAACGTGAGCGGGCAAGACATTTAAAATCACCTAAACAAGCATTATTAAACAGGAACTAGTTTCGGATTTAACAAATTCTTACCATTTGTCTATTCCTCATCAGCCTGATTTGTAATGAATCGTATTCATCAGAATCGTATACAGAGTTGCCCACCGCCATTGGTGGGCGTGCATATGGTTCTGCTAATTACAGCTTAATGGTAAAATTCAAAAGTCTTCGTTTTGGCGCGCTAATTCCAGGAATATATATATATATATGTATAGGCTGGGGGTACCTACTGTGAGTGCTAGTTACAATGTATAGTACCAACTTTTTATAACTGGAGGTAACACAGAAAACAGTGTGTGTATTCCTAATGTGGTCCAAAAGAGAAGAGTCAGTTTTAGCTTGGCTAAGCATGTACTTTCGCCAGAAGTCCCCAGAGTGAGAGCCAGCATTTGGAATGACTGTAAATGAATGCCTCTTCGGTTCAGTGGAGGTGTAGTGTGGTAGAATTTACTTGAAATGAGCAGTATTTGAGTAGTACTGTTAAAAGAAATGAGGTTAGCATAGTTCCACTGAAAGATGCTCTTCAAATTCCACTGAAGTCAACTTTGCCTTTCATCCTTTCGGGGTTGATGAAATAAAGTACCAGTTGAACACTGGAGTCAAATGTAATCATCTATCCCTTATTTTGTTTCTCTTTTACTCTTTTATTTGTTTCAGTCATTTGACTGTGGCCATGCT
>NC_068996.1:23536114-23538480 GCF_001194135.2 Octopus bimaculoides | reverse complement strand
CTCACAAGGCTTTGGTCGGCCCGAGGCTATAGTAGAAGACACTTGCTGATCCAGGAACTATGTGGTTGGTAAGCAAGCTACTTACCACACACCCACTCCTACGCCTATGTGGACTCTCTGAGAGCTATCTTATCATCGGTGGACACCATATATGTACATGTAAAATTTTTGAAATAAAATGTTTGTTTGTAGTTTAGTAAAAACTAACAATGAAACAATTTCGTTATATTCATAACATAAATTCCAAATACACATCTTGAAAATTTCCATAAATACAAGTACCTCGTAATCATAACTATCATAAACTACAACTTATTTCATTATAACATAAACCTTAATATCATAGACTACTCTCTTTTACTTGTTTCAGTCATTTGACTGCGGCCATGCTGGAGCACCGCCTTTAGTCGATCAAATCGACCCCGGCACTTATTCTTTGTAAGCCTAGTACTTATTCTATCGGTCTCTTTTTGCCGAACCGCTAAGTGACGGGGACATAAACACACCAGCATCGGTTGTCAAGCAATGCTAGGGGGACAAACACAGACACACAAACATACACACACACACACACATATATGCATACATATATACGACGGGCTTCTTTCAGTTTCCGTCTACCAAATCCACTTACAAGGCTTTGGAGGTACAATTTATAAAAAAGTTGGCGATCATTCGATATAAGTGTCAAAGATTGCCTGTTGTTGAATAGATAACTTTAGGGATACGTCAAATAAAGTTAATATTCAATTGTGAAAGGAAATTCATTCTTGTAATTCTGTTTATTAGATAGAGTGTGTTTTCTTTGATTTTTTTTCCGTCTTCGGTTCAACTATTTTCCGGATTCCTACAGTTTAGATGTCGGAGATTACGAATACAGACAAAAACATTAAAGTGAAAAGAATTTGCGTTTTACTTGTGTTTGCCTTAAATAATAATTTAAAGTAAACAAATATTAGAAACAAACATTGGTTTAATAATTAATGTTATAAAGTTTGGGGCTAATGCAGTTTCGCAATTTTAGTAAAAAAGTAATTTAATAAACAAACAAATATACCTGACTTTTATAGCATATGAAATCAACATAATACCAGCGATGGCAAGTTCCATTTCTACAACAGTTTTCTTTAAAACAATCTCGATTCTAGTCGACTCATTACTTGTGTTCCACCTTAAGAGTTAAAACTTTTAACAAAACGTGTTATTTTGCAACTACTGGACATATCGAGTTAAATTTCATCATTATTTCTATAGAGTAACCTCCCTTCTTAATCATAATCCATGTTAGGAAAAAAACAAAACTAATAAAAATGAAAATTATACCTATTTGGGGATGTACTTGCATAGCAAGCGACCTGATCTGAGATCGTGTGCTGGAACGAAAACAATTGCAGCGTGGAAGATGTTTATAAGCCATTTATTTTTAAAAAATTAGTTACTGATTAATTGAATAATTAAAAGGGGCCTTTGATTTGAAAATAAAGTTACTTGATTGATTGGCATGAACTAGTGCTCTACAAAAGTATTGTCTCCTCTCTCAACTTTTTCAACCATTTCTAAAGTGAGAAGAAGAAAAAAAAATTTTAGAAATAAAAGCTGCATCTATTAGCAATGGATGTGTGAATGTAATTTGAGTCCAACAATGAGGACACTGATGATTTTAATTTTTGCCTGGGATTGGGAAAATGTGTCTGTTGATAGCAGGATATAACTCTTTTATTGTAATAAAGCTTTTAATAAAAGCATATAAATATTGTGTTGATAGAAAAAGTTGAAGGCAACCCATGGAACTTGAACCTACATCTCTTGTATACATGACAAACATTCTACCATTGTTTGCATTTGAAAGTACATTATTCAGCCTTAATAAATTGTAACAAAAACAGAAACAGAAACTTTGAAATGTGAACAAAATATACTTGGAGATTTCAAATATAAATATTTTATCTATATGCTTGGTACAGGAGAAACAAAATTGGTTGAAAGGTTACAGAAGTGACTCAAAGATAGAAAGTTTCATGTGTGACACCTGTAGTAACGCCGTGCGCATGCGTAGTCTCACGCATGCGTAGAATTAAACAACCAAGCGTTCCCGCTCAATTCATTCTCTTTCTTGCTGGCCAGCATAGAGCAATGGACGTGTCAAGAGTGTCTCTAACATTCGAACTCTGGAGACAGCCTCTTTACGTGTTAAGCTGTCTCTCTACATCTTTCGGACTTACGCTCGACAGCTCGCTCACACCTACATAACAACGTCCCAACAACAAAAGCTGTAACAACAAGAACTAAAGATGTATATATTTACCACCTAAATAAAGTGTTGTTTAAGTTGATAGTTTGGAGTTCAGCGTTCCGTTATATTCTTT
>NC_068996.1:23532794-23535795 GCF_001194135.2 Octopus bimaculoides | reverse complement strand
TCGGCTAACTCAAACCAATTTTGATTTTTAAAAAACATTTTTCACTTTCTGAATCTCTTATGCTCAAAATATAAAAATCCAAAGAATTTTTTTTATATATATGAATATATATATATATATATAGCTAGAAGTGAGGTTTTAACAATAGCCATTCTAAAACGAATAACTCCGATAAATTATTGAGTAATTGACGTTGAAAATAAAACTTTAGAAATAAATAACTTGAGTGATACAGGAAGAGTGAAAAAAAAAAAAACAGTCTGCCTTTGCAGAATATGAAAAAATGGAATTAAATATCGCAATTATTTCCCATCTCCGACCACATCGCTAATTCCATTTCGGCATTCGACCAAAATGAAATTATAGTTTCTTATAGTAAACATTGGTTGTTAACGTCGGCATGTTGTACGAGAAAGTCGAATTGTGTTGGGGACACATTTAGTCTTTTTTCTTTTTTTTTATCATGTTATTCACATCAAGGATGCATTATATAAAAATATTCAATCGATAACAGCACTGTTGACTATAGCGGCATTTGAACTCAGAACGAAAGGTACCAAAAAGCATTTTGCCTGATACTAAGCATTCTATTATGAGGCCGGTGCTCATTTTGTCAAATCTCCCATGATTTAAACTCACCCCTTTAAATGATGAAACAAAACATATCGTAAAGTAGTACACCCAAAGCGCCATCTTCAATAGTTATATGTGTCCAGGGGTCCTACATACGCAGCCACAGCGTGCCTATAGATTAGCATGGGACTCCTGGTACAGCCGTACTCTAAGACAGTACTAAGATCACCCAGAGCGATGCCATTGGCAAAGAAAGGTCATACATTTAAGAGGTGTGAAGTTGTGCGCATGCGCAAACGGCGTCGACTCTAAACTGCGAAAGTTGAATAACAATTATATCATATGTTTGGTTGCGAAGTACACGTGTTTCTGAAATGGACCTGCAACAAGCCACCGAAGAATTCAAGTCGCTCCTGTTGAAAATTGATAAGATGTATGTCGCTGATTTTATATCTTGGGTAGAAGACCACATCGAAGCGGCTGATAAAGGTAAAGAGAATGTATAGAATGATTTTGTTTTTAGGACAGGCTCGAAATTATTTATATTCGAAGTCCTTGCATTAAGAAACAATAAATAAATAAATGCCAAATGCTTGACTTCATAATATAAATTAACAATACCATTGATTAGCATATAGTTATATACAGGAATAATTGTATGGTGTGGTTGCCTTCATGGCAGCAACTCATAATTGTCTTGTAGAGTGAGATTTACAAATTACTAGTTGTTAATTGGGAAGTGTATGGCTGACGTGGGATGCTGTAGAAAATTTCTCCGTTCTAAATTGGATCAGTCGTAGATGTTGGGTTAACCAGCAGAAATTGCTCTTTTTTTTTACGTGAAGAATATGGCATGTGAGATAAATTTAGTCAGCAACCTAAAGTGAAAGGCGTTCCAGCCATAACCTTTCCGTCCTTTATTCAGCGTATTTTTGATTACATATTTTAACATACTCTTTTACTCTTTTACTTGTTTCAGTCTTTTGACTGTGGCCATGCTGGAGCACCGCCTTTAGTCGAGCAAATCGACCCCAGGACTTATTCTTTGGAAGCCTAGTACTTATTCTATCGGTCCCTTTTGCCGAACCGCTAAGTTACGGGGACATAAACACACCAGCATCGGTTGTCAAGACATACAAACACATACATATATATATATATATACATATATACGACAGGCTTCTTTCAGTTTCTGTCTACCAAATCCACTCACAAGGCTTTGGTCGGCCCGAGGCTATAGTAGAAGACACTTGCCCAAGATGCCACGCAGTGGGACTGAACCCGGGACTATGTGGTTGGTAAGCAAGCTACTTACCACACAGCCACTCTGGCGAGTTGACTGCTATTTCTAACAATTCAAGTGACCGCGTTCATGTTTCCTCGCCGGCCTTAAGATATATATATACATGAAAATGTGGTAAACGTGTGGAGAATTGCGGCGTAAATTCTAAATATAGAATGTATACATTACATTGTGTTTGGTATTTACTTGATACATTGAAATGAAAACGTGATATTTACTATAGGGAATAAATATTTTATTTTAAAAGCACGTGTATTAGGAGCAGAGGAAACATTTACGTGTGGTTTATTATGTGGAATGTTGTAAAATGAAAAAAATATCAACAAATACTAGCAAATTCCATTTTATTCGTGACAGCTACTCCTATAGTCTCCAAATATTGAGATAGCTTATTATATAAGTAGCTGTAGTATTGAATTAGAAACAAAATTACAGAGTTGTTTCACTGGACTGTGGTTACGTTGGTGTGTTCTTGAAGGATTTAGTCGAACAGATCGACCTCAATACTTATTTTAAAGTTTGGTATTTATTGTATCGGACACTTTTACCAAACTACTAAGTTACTGGTACGTAAACAAGCCAGCACCGGTTGTCAAGCGGTGAATGCCACACGTGCGCGTGTGTATGTTTACACACTCATTAACAGCTGTCCGACGAGCGGTAACGTGAAACTAAGTAACAGTTTGTGAAGACTTTTTACTCTACCTTGTGTATTCAAGTACTATGTTTTCCATCTAGTTTTGCATTTGTGATTACGTTTGTGTGTGTGTATATATATATATATATAATACAAATAATATGTGAGTATATGCATATATATACGTACATACATGTACATACCTACATCAACATGTATATATAGATGCATATCTGGGTACAGGACGTCACAAAAAAACGTGGACAAAATGAAAAACAACATAAACAGAGCACGGAATATATATAGAGAGAGGGGGGGAGATAGGCGGTCTTCTGCATAGTTTCCACTCTACCATGTTCACTCTTTAAGTGTTTATAAACCTGCTATTACTAGACATTTAGGCGGAGGTTAAAGGACGTGGACTGCACTCCACCTTTCAGGTCTTTTTTTTTTTTCCTACAGAAACCCACTTTTTCGGGTAAATTTTC
>NC_068996.1:23518002-23531110 GCF_001194135.2 Octopus bimaculoides | reverse complement strand
AAATAACCGAAAAGGGGTGCGGTCCATAGAGTAATTTGTATAAATAACGTGATTTTAGCAGCACTACCCATTACTGATGCATTCAGGGAATATTTTAGAGTTTTCTATAATATGGAGCACATTGGTGGGTTTTGTAATATACAATTATGCAATACAGAATATATATAAATTTTAACCAACATCAGCTCGAAATATGAGGGGGGGGGGCAGTTCACTACTTTTAGTTGCTGAGTGGAACTCACAAGGATTTCAGCAGCTTTTAGCACAGTATTGAACTTGCAGCAGTGCTAAATATCATACATGCTACCAATAAATGTCCCAGTTCTTTTGGCTCTCTCTGTAACACACTTTTCTGTTTTTTTCTTTTTTCTTTTCTCCATGCTGAGAGTATCTGTAATCACTCCAACCATGCTAATTGTTTTAGTGCATGTTGGGTTTGTGTTCTTTGCTCTCAGCTTCAGTCTTCCCCCCCCCCCCACATACCTTTGCCATGTCCATGTTGAATCATATTTCTCCTACCTTCCTTATCAAATGTTTGAAATGCTTACACTGGTAGTACCATTGTATGGTCTCAAATTTGGATAAGTTTATATACTGGAGACAAATCCCGATGTTTTTTGAGTGAATAAACTTCATATGCACTCTTATAAAATACATAAAATGACAACCACATCAATGCTTTGTGATATTTAGTTAATGTATTTAGTAACTGCTACCGTTTGAATTTCTAGTTTAAATCCTACCGATGCCCATTTTACATTCCATCTTTTTGCAGTTGATAACCAAGTACTACTAGTGTTTTAATATCGTATTAAAACATCATAAATATGAATGAAATAATACTAGATTAATGATTTTTACCTTTAGACACAAGCATCTAGTTTCCTAGCTAAGAAAGGAGTGTCCGTGTGATCATTCTGTCTATCAAAAATAACATGTTTGGCTATGGAGAAATATTACCTTACTTGGAAAGAGGTGAAGAAATCCATTCACAAGGCTTTGGTTGGCCTAGGATTATAGTAGAAGACACCCAAGGTAGCAAGCAGTGGAACTGAACCCAAGACCATATGGTTAGGAAGCAAGCTGATTTACTACACACACAGCCATGTGTGTGGCTCACTCAAAGTGTCTTTACAAAACGGTAAACTCTTCCAATAACCATTTGCCTCTCTTCCTCTATTGATGCCACCTTCTCTCCACGAAGCCATCATCCTTGGTTCATAAAACCTCCAACACTGAGGTTAGCAGAGAGGTCAAATTGTTTGCCATCCTCAACTAAATATTCTTTACTTAAGACGGCAACAGAAAGAAATTTAGCTGCTATTTTTTGTAGATTATCCGATCACCTAGATATTTAAACATGAAATACAAATCTCTTACATGTTTCACTGAACAAGGCTGGCTTAGGGACCAATCAACTAATTGTAGTCCTGAGTGAGAAGGATTATAATTAAAAATATTCTAGCCAGGACTAACTTCTTTTAAGTGTGGGTTGCTATCTAGAAATTCATTATCCAGTGTGTGTGTCTCCCCCCATTATCAAGACAGTTCAATGTGATCAGAGAAAGACCCATAACCAGACAGACATGTTCTTCATGGATGATTGGAAAAGGACTCTGCATGACGGAGATACCCATTTGCAATTATCAGGTGATGTCAAGATCATGCACATGCACACACAATGGGCTTCTTTCATTCTCTCCAAGACTGCTATAGTTCTATGATACAATCTTCTTGTTTTAAAGTGATCTAAATTAAAACTGTCCATCAAAATTTCACATTATGTTCCAAACACTAGCTTAATAATGACATAGTTATTTTACTAAATTCTTCATTATTTTAAAAACTGAAATAAAGGCAGTATATTTAAACAGAAATATATTGCTTTTGTTATATAGTTAATGGTTGGTGATCTAAATTAAAACCTTCCATCCAAATTCCATGTTATTTTGTTCTAAACACAACCTTAACACTGACAAAGTTATTTTACTAAATTCTTCATCGTTTTAAAGATTGAATAAAACAATGGCAGTGTTTGTTTCAACAGAGCTAAGTTAGAAAAAAAGTTAGTGTTTATAATCATCACAAAAAGAATAAAAAATGATGTTACTTAGAAAAATTGGGTTTTAATTATAGAAAAAAATCTCTTCATAGTTTTGGTTTGAACCTGTAATTAATTTTTGATATGATGCCAAAGCTTAACAAATGAGGATGCTTCAAGTTTGCATGGATTATTGTATTCTATTAAAATCGAACATCATTTACATTTGACATATTTGTCCTCATTTTGTTTGTTGTTAACACAATGTTTCGGCTGATATGCCCTCCAGCCTTCATCAGGTGTCTTGGGAAAATTTCAAACCTGGGTTTTCATTCCTAAAGTATTTTGCAATGTTGTTGTTGTTGTTATTATTATTATTATTATTATTATTATTATTATTAATCTTGTTACTGCCTGGAATCGAACTCAGAATCTTGGGGTTAGTAGCTCGCGCGCTCTTAACCACTACGCCATATGTCCTCATCTTGTTTGTTGTGTTAACAACAAAAAAGATGAGGACAAATATCTGTCAAATGTAAATAATGTACATAATTCCTCATTTCTTAAATATAGAACTGTACTAAAATTGAGTTTTGAAGTTTTTATAACTTCCGATATTTCTTACCAGAAATGCGTATTTTGAATTTTATAGATGTTTATGACCAGCAAAATAATTCTATGGTAATTCTGGATAGCATTCGAGAAGATCTACGAAAAATTGTTCCTGTTAATGGTGTGATTCCTTCAGAAAGCATAATTCCTCCTGAAGTGGGTCCTGTAAGTGTTGTTGTTATTATTATTATTATTGTTAAAGCAGTGAGCTGACAGAATTGTTAGCATGCCAAGCAGAATGCTTGGTACCATTTTGCCCCTCTTTACATTTTTATTTCAAATTTCACTGAGGTCGACTTTGGGGGTCGATAAAATAAGTAGCAGTTTAGTACTGGGGTTGGTATAGTCAATTAGACACACCCCATTTGTTCACATTTTAGGCATTGTTCTTAAAGAAGAAAGATTTTCTAAGGCTGGATGCCTTCCTTTTACCAGTTCTCACATGCTTCCATGCAAAGTAATATTTCCCCATGGCCAGGCATTTTTTCACAGAAGGTTAGACAAAGAACATTATTTGGGAATACAATAGAGAGAGAAATGGCTTAATCCAAAGTGTTAAGAGGTTAAAGTATGATAGAGGGACAGAAACAAGTTTGTTGTTACAGGATAGATATATGACTACCCTGCATTATATAAAGGTAGGTGGAATTGGGATGGAACAGGAAAGAGGGATAAAAATAGTGGTGACAAGGTGTTAGGGAATAAAAGAGAGTGGGGACAAAATCAGGAAGATGAAAATATAGAGGTGACTAAGAGTGGAAGAGGGAATACAGAAAGGGTGAAGAGCAGCAGATGCTGGTGCCACATAAGAAGCATCCAATAGACTCTGGAGTGTTTGGCATTAGGAAGGGTATCCAGCAGTAGAAATTAAGCCAAAATGGAGCCTGGTGTGGCCCTTGGCCTTGTCAGTTCCTGTCACACCATCCATTTCATGCCAGCTTGGAAAATGAATGTTAAATGTTGATGATGATGCTGGTAAGATAGCAAGATGGGATGGGTAAGTAAAGGTTATAAGAGTGGCATGAGCAACATAATGGTGGCAGAGGTAGATGAAGTCAAGTATGGAAAGAGTGAATATATAATCAGTGGTATATTTGGTGGGGGTAGATGTTGATGGCAGGTATGAGATAGTGTTAAGAATGGGGTGTGGCTGTGAAGAGGATGTAGTTTAGATGACTGGTGACACAGAAAGGGTGATCAGTGGCGGGGCGGGGGAGTGGGAAAGCATGATTTTCAGAATAAGGAATGGATGTCAAAAGAAGTGTTTCAAGGAGCGGGGGTATATTAGCTTAATGGTACAGAGCACTCAACTGGTACCTGAGAGGTACAGAGTTTGATTCTCTGTACCTGCCTGCTGACAACTTTTTTTTCTGTCTTCTACAGGTAAATACCCAATCTTTCTTCACTGTTTTCACAGCTATACTGAATTTGAAATTTACTTTCTTATGTGTAAAATACTAACATACTCGGCGATTATAAAGTTTATTTGTAAAATGTTCACGCACACAAATACACACACATATATATATTATATTGACTGCGTAATTATATTTATCCAGAATGCTGATTGCACATCCCAGACAACAGCATATATAGATGCGTTTCTTTATGATGAAGAAGACATGAATTCTTTGGGAGAGGATGGAAAAATACATTTACATTACTGTAGTGATTGCTTCTCCAGGAATATTAAACCTTTAAGTAAGTAATTTATATATTTTTTCATCATCTCAACATTTGTTATATTTTCTCTTGCTTTGATTGTTATCAATCCTATTATTAAGGTTAAGGTGGTGAGCCGGCAGAGTCATTAGCATATTGGATGAAATGGTTAGTGGTATTTTGACTGTGGCTACGTTTTGAGTTCAAATTCCACTGCGGTTGATTTTGCCTTTCATCTTTTTGGGACTGAAACACTGGGGTCGATGTAATCAACTTGTCCCCTACCCACAAATTTCAGGCCTTGTTCCTTTGTTAGAAAGGATTATTATTATTATTATTAAGGTGGCGAGCTGGCACAATCATTAGCGCACTAGATAAAATGCTTAGCAGTATTTCTTTTGCCGTTACCTTCTGAGTTGAAATTCCGCTGAGGTTGACTTTGCCTTTCATTCTTTTGGGGGTCAATTAAATAAGTACCAGTTACGCACTGGGGTCAACATAATCGACTTAATCCCTTCCCCCAAATTTGAGGCCTTGTGCTTTCAGTAGAAAGGATTATTATTATTCAGGCAGTAAGTTGGCAGAATTGTTATTACACCAGGCAAAATGTTTAATGGTATTTTGCCTGTTGATACGTTCAGAGTTCAAATTTCACCAAGGTTGACTTTGCATTTCATTCTTTCAGGGCTGATAAATTATGTACTAGTGAAACACTGGAGTTGATATAATCAACTAGTCCCCTCCCCCAAAATTTCAGGCCTTGTACCTTAGTAGAAAAGGTTATTATTATTAAGGATGCAAGTTGGCAGAATCCTTAGCACACCAGACAAAATGTTTAGCATCATTTTTGTTCATCTTCACGGTCTGAGTTCAAATTCTACTGTGATTAACTTTACTTTTCATCTTTTCTTTTCAAGGTCGATAAAATAAGTACCAGTTGAACACTGGGGACAATGTAATCAACTAGTGCCCTCCCTCCACAAATTTCAGGCCTTGTACCTGTAGTAGAAAGAATTATTTTTGCTGTTGTTTTTGTGATCATTCTTGTTAATCTTATTATTTCTTTTTTTTTTATTATCGTCATTATTATTACTGTTACTATTGCTAGAGTTATTATTATGGCAGAATTGTTAGCTTGGTGGATGAAATGCTTAGCATCATTTCATCTATCTTTGCATTCTGACTTCAAATTCTGCCAAAATTGACTTAGCCTTTCATTCTTTTGGGGTTCGACAAAGTACCAGTTGAACACTGAGGTCAATATAATTCCCCCTCAAAATTTCAAGTCTTCTGCCTATAGTAGAAAGGGTTATTATTGTGATTATCCCCATTAAGTTGGATACTGTTGCCAATGTTCACCTTGTTATTAATATAGTTTTTTTTTACCAGAGTTATAATTATTAAAATTATGCAAGTTGTAATGGCTGAACTTAAGTCTATATGAATTTGTTACAATTGATCATGTACTAGGTGTAGCTGAGCAAGATAGTTTAATTATGGACAAGTTAAATCTCAAGTGATACTTATGTTGTGGAGAGAAACTTGGTTTAATAATACTAAAGAATTGTTTCAGCAATTCAATAACATTTAAGTAGAAGGAAGGTGTATGCCAGAAATGCTTTCATTCTATTGTACCTACACCAACTTAAACAATACATTGCCTCTGGCCAATTCTTAGCAGGACTCTGCATCCCTGCGCCTAATGCTAGAGTTTAGTTCATCCTGAACACTCATTGTATGAACCTGTTTTCTATATGTACGACACAGACATAGCAGTGTGGTTAAAAAGCTTGCTTTTCAATCACATAGTTTCAGTCCCATTGTGTGACATCTTAGCCAAGTGTCTTCAATTATAGCCCTGGCCCAACTAAAAGCTTTGTGAGTGGATTTGTTATAATGAAAGAAACTTGACATATATCATATGTGTGTTGTATACATGTGTTAATACCTTGTCTTGACTTCGCATGAGAACTGTAAGCAGCTGTTATCATTATTCAAGCTATGTCATTTTCCAGTCTGCTATGAAAACCATGTCTGGCCAAGGGGAAATATTATATTGCCTTATTTGAAAACAGGTGATGGTTAGCGACAAGAAGGGTATCTGGCTATAGAAAATCTGCCTCAATGCATCCTGTCTAACCCATCATTAGAAGTGAATGGAATAAAGAAATGTGAGTCTATGTAGATCTGGCCTTGTTTGGTGTTGTCCTCAACACTCAACATGGCCTCTTTGCCTGAAATATATAAAGTAAACTTTCCCTTTTCACACTGTAAGAAGCTTTCCATCCTCATTATTTTGTTATAAGACTCTTTTTATTTTTTTATTTGACTGTTAAAGCAAAGACTGAGTTCAAGGTTGTCCATTAAGTTGTACACCTGATCAAGGTTTAATATCACGCTTGGTTGAACACACACTTAATTTCCTACTTCACAGTTGTATGTAGTGTTTAGACAGACTGACATATAAGCCTTTTAGTTGTAGAAAAAAAAAATTATCATTTTCTCCAACAAATAAGGCATTTCCATTATTGCAAGTAAGGGGAAAAATTTGATATAAAACAGTGGAAAGAAATTAAATCATTTTTACATATTTTCACAAAACATAATGAAATTTTTATATTAAATTTTTAATTGCATATTTTGTTTTTATTTCCTGAATAGCTCTGGTGACTCACTCTGCATCAACAGCACAAATCAGATATATATTTGATTTCTTACTGCCTGATATTTCTGGTAAAAATCTTCTTGACATTGGATCACGACTTGGTGCAATATTGTATGGTGTAAGTAAAAATATAATTTACTTCATAAGAATTTAGAAACTTCAAGAGAACATGAAATAGTTTGTTTTCAACATCTGAACTCAAAGTAGATTGTGCTATAAATACTAACATGTAAATATTGGGTTAAAAATCCCTTTGGGTAGAAAAATTGAAGGCTGCCTGTCCAATGGTAAGAATGTCTGTAATGTTTACAGATGTGGGTTCAGTGTCCCATAGGTAGCTTTCGACTTTCTTCTATCCAAAGAAATTTAACCCAATATTTATACACTATTATCTATAGCTTTAAACAAGTTCAATTTTTGTGAAGGCATTTGCTTATTAAAAAACAATTGAAGAAAAATGTTCCTTTTTAATTGAATGATAAATTTAGTCACTCCTTTGAACTATAATTATAATTATCAAGATCATTATGTTTCTACCACTGCTTCTTTATGGCTCTTTTATCAGATAACAAGCAAAATTGTCCCTCTGATAAATTTCTTTGGAATAGTTCACCTCAACAAAATACATTGAAGTTACTCATGTGTAATCTCTCTTTCTGTCTTTCTTTCTCTTCCTTTTTCTTAGTCAAAAGTACTTTTCTTCTAATGGTTTAAACCTTTTGTTACTATATTTGTGTTGACATACATTACTTTTGTTTCAATTAATTTTGAAAATATTGAAGAATCTAGAAAATAACATTGTCATTATTAAGCTGGTGTTTGGAACATAAATTAATACAAAAGTTTGATGAAAGATTTTAATTCAGATTACTTTTATAGCAGAAAATTTGTGTCATAGAACCAAGGGTAGTGTCAGGCAACTTGGTATGAAAAGGGTTAAGTGGTCATTTTAGACATGGGATTGTGTAACTTTAGCGCACTGTAGGTGCATCATGTTGCCATGCAAGTTTTGTGCATCATGTTGTCATGCAAGTTTTCTCTCATCTCAATGTGACACAATGTGCTAGTGGTTACAGGGGTGAAAACTTGTATGGTGACATGATGCACCTAAGCATGCTAAAGGTTAAATAATAACAGAGCCATTGTGAAGTTCTTGATTCTAGTTGGTATATAAGGCACAGACATGGTTGTGTGGTTGTGAAATTTGCCTTCAAACTATGTGGTTTTAGGTTCAGTGATGCTGCACAGTACATTGGGCAAGTGTCTCGTACTATAGCCCTGAACTGATCTAAGCCTTGTGGGAGAATGTAGTAGATGGAAACTGAAAGAAGCTCATTGTATGTGTATTTGTGGTTGTCTTCATGTTACACAATGGTTATGAATGGATATCACCATCACACAAATGATGTCATTTGCCTCCAGTCAGCATGAAAATAAAACATGGCTGGTCATGGGGAAATATTACCTTACTTGGAGAAGAAAAGTGGGTGTAGGCAATGTAAAGAACATCTGGCTGTAGAAAATCCACCTCAACAAATTCTAACTGAAGCAAGTATGGTATAGCAAACATTGATTACAATCATTGAACTAATTCAGTTTACAGAGAATACATCAAGCCTTGTGATGTATCAAGAGGCTGGAGTTTGCTTGAGTTTCTTTATGCCAGTCATTGAAGTGGCCCTTTTCTGGGTATGGTCTAGAGTATTTGAACATAGCAGCAGCATCATTTCGTATGTGAGAGCACTATTCCTTTGTGGGCCTCACCTGATGTCTGTAGAATGTCGATAGTTGTTGGGGTCTGATGTATCTTCTGAAATATGCAGAATTATAAATCTGTTCTCCAAGCTGAGCTAACCAAGAGGATACTTAGGGGTAGATCAAGAATGAGATAGTTAAACAATATCCATAGTCACAGTTGGCCAAGCTTGGAAATCCAGCTAGAAAGTCTAATGACAATTGCTTTTGATAGGACCCTATGGAAGAGGTACCTGGGGACTCTATCCTCAACAACCTTCCCATGAATAGAAGATGGATAGATGGGATAAATCTATTCAGTATTATGAATGAATGAAGGTGTCGAGATGGCAGAATTGTTAGCATGCTGGGCAAAATGCTTAGTTGCATTCCATTTATCTTTACATTCTGAGTTCAAATTCTTCTGAGGTTAACTTAGCCTTTCATCTTTTTGGGGGTCAGTAAAATAAGTACCAGTTGATCAATGGGATCGATCTTATTGACTTACCCACTTCCCCCAAAATTACTGGCCTTGTGCCAAAATGAAACGAATATTATGAATAGGCTACTATAGACTGAGTCAACTTGATTTGTTTGTCATAAAGTATTAGTATCATACTATTTTGTGTAATCTTTAATGGCTGTGATAAAAGACAAGTAAAATTTTATTGTTATATTTAGTAAGTAGTTTCCCCATCAAAGCAGTTTCTGGTTGTAGTTTGTGCTAGTTTCATTTTGAACTGATAAAATATAGATCTGATTTTTTTAGTTGCAAATATCAGATTTGTATTGGGGAGTATTATATCAAAGTAGATATAATACTGCTTGTATACAACAACCACATTGAACAATAAAGAAAGAAAATGGCTGCATATTAATTTTTCTTTTTATATTTTATACAGGCTTACCTTTTCACCAATGCAAATATTGAAGGAGTTGAAATAGACAAAACTCTGTGTCAGATACAAGAAAATATTATAAAGAAATATAAATTTGAAGACCGAATTAAGGTTTGCATCTGTGTAATATATTTTAAAGCAGCAGTTCAAGTTGCAGTTATAATTTGTTCAGCCTCTCTTTCTGCCTGTCTCTCTGTCTCTGCTTTTCTCTCTGTCTCACTCTTTCTCTCCATGCATTGTTCCTGTCTTAGAGGAATTAGTGATCATGGACTCCCACACCAAAGTGTGATGATTCATGATTTTTCTTGGGAAAGATTCAGCACTGGTTTGCCATTGTCATTGTTTTCTGCTGATTTATTTGCAGTTTACTCTTCTAGTTTCCTATTCTCCCAAGCTTACCCATGAGTACTCACAAAGCTTATGTACATATATCAGTCTAAGTACACTTAAAGTGTAACTACAATGCTAGTTTACAAATACTGCCATTACACTGTCGGGAACATTTCTGTTTTTGCTTATTGACCATTGTAATGAGTTTCATTATTTGAGACCTTGCTTTTTTGTTTCTTTGCTATATTTTTCTGTTCTTGTTACTGTACTTGTCTCACTTTTCTGTTTGTATTTGTCATTCATGTCTGCTCATTTCTACCCTAGCAGTGTCTATTGTTGACACCACCAAATTGAAGAATATTATCATAGGTGTTGAAATTCCAGTGATATTTGGTTGATGAATGATGTGGGGTTTGAGCTTGTTTACGTCTATCATGTGTATGCTTTCCTGTTATTCTGTATGTATTCCTGTACCAGATTTTTTATAACTAATTATTTAATCGTTTTATTACTAACTCGCCCATACACACTTGAAATAACCTATTCATATTTAAATGAGTATTTCAGTGCAAATCTCATTAGTACACTCATGAAAACGTAACCAATTGAGTTAGAGTATGTGACATTGTTTGACATGATATCTGACTTTTGAGAATTTTTGGAGATTTGGTCATGTGATGTAGATAGATGTAGACAGCTGCATAAAGACAAAGGACAAAGCACTGAAAGCTGATCTCAGGACACTGAGTCATATGAAGGAGATGGCAAAAGACTGAGATATCTGGTACCTTGATATACTCAAGAAGACTTGTCCACCACATCAGAATTGTTAATACTCCCCTTGCAGCTGAAGGAGTGTTTGCCTTGCAAGAGCCCCTTGTTGGTGCCATATCAAAAGCACCCATGCCAGTACCACGTAAAATTTACCCATGTCAGTGTTGCAAAAAAAACCTACCTGTGTTGGCACCATGTGAAGAGTACCTGTGCCAGTCCATGTACAAAGTACCCGTGTCAGGCCACATGCTAAGTATCCAGCACACTATGTAAAGTGGTTGGCATTAAGAATGGCATCCAGCCATAGAAACCAAGCCAAAACTGACTGGAACCTGGTGCAGTTCTCCAGCCTGCTGACTCTGGTAAAACTGTCCAATTCATGCCAGCATGGAAAATGGACATTAAATGGTGGTGGTGGTGATGATGGAAATAGAGTTTCCTAGAATTGCAAACCACTGGAGCAGTGATGAACCTTTTGGAGACCAGTACGTTTCCAGTATTATGATGAGGAACTAATTTTTAAAATTATCACAGTGCATGTAAGAAGAGACACTAGAAGTACATCAATAGATGGAGAACCAAACATCAATCCTTTTTTAAAATAAGACCCTCTCATTGACAGCATTCAAAATGCATATAAAACATTCTACAAAAACAAGGGGGATGCCTCTCTGCCAATGAGGATATGGTGGGCTATAAAGGTTTAGTACATTTCCAACACTATATATTCAGAAAGTCTACAAAATGGGGGATCAAAGTTTGGAAGATTTGTGAAGCAAATACTGGGTACTTCTGTGGGTTTGATTTTGATGCAGGGAAAAGAGATAAAATGCAAGCCAACATGGTCTACTGTTTGATGTAGTCTGGATTTTATTGCTTCCAGACAACAGCTTGGGCTGTATGTTATTTTTTTTTACCTATTTTCTAGTTTGGTCAAACTTGCAGCAGATTTAGAAGCTGCAAGTTGGAAAGGGATGCCATTGGATATAAAAAAAAAAATGAAGCTAAAATTAAAAGGAGATGAAATAATCCAATGGCAAAAAGGAAATTTGCTAGTGGCCACATACAGAGATAAGAGTCAAATCAATTTTCTATCTACTTGTGCACAACCACACAGACAAAAATGGCATCCCATTTGTGAACCTCGATTATAACAGGTACATGGGTGGTGTAGATCAACTGAATCAAATGAACTATTACCCATTTGGTAGACTGCATAATGGTGGCAGTACCTGGTTTCATATATATAGTAAATATGCATATTGTTAAAGCATTTATGCTATATACAAAATCAGGAGGGGCCTGAAAGTGATGCAGTCACTTGAAGTTCTGAGCAAATGTAACAACGTAGTTGATGGCAGGTTTTTCGTCCACAAAAATAACTGTTAAGAGAAAAGCTAAAGCCTGCTAGAAGCAGGCTTTAAATTCAGTCAATCTCCATAAATTAGAAAACATCTGGTGTTACAAAAGGTTGTTGAATGTCTTCTTTGAAAAAAGGATTACTCCCAGTGGACAGTCAATTGAAACAATGATGATGATATATATATCTACTACATATGTGGAAAATCGGTGTGTGTTTGTTTGTGGCATTGTTAGCTAACTCCTCCTACATCATTTTATTGATTTTCCTGAAACTTGACATGTGAGTAGAACTCATGTCTGGAAACCTCGTTGAAAAAAAATCGATATGGCCCCTGGAAGGGATCTTTATATCTACTTCATATAACTATTTTTTTTTATTTAATCACCCAAGGGAAATAATCCATAGAATCTGTACAATATTTTTTTTTAAACACTCAAGGGAAATAATCCATTTTATTGCTTATGTTTGATTACTTTGAATATTGATTTTTTTGTGTGTCCTATTTCTAATTTTTGCAGACAATATCACTTTTATGCTTGATTTGACATGAGCAGAACTCATGTCTGGAAACCTCATGAGATACTTAGATTGTTGAAAAAAATCGATAATATTACTAATATTACTTCCATATTACTAATATTTTATTTAAGCAACCCAAGGGAAATAACCCATACCACCTGCAGATTTTAGTGAAGCGATCGATATTTGATTCTCATGATCAGCTGACCTAATTCTGCATTTCACTACTCACAGTTTTGAACTGCTAAACATTATTATTGCACTTCCTTGATTTGAATCTTAAACCTTAAAGACTTCATTCATACATTTCTATACATACATACTTTTTTGAATGCCCATTACTCCGATAATTCTACATTTTTACAGTTACACTTTTTCCATGACAGTAGATAAATTTTTTATTCCACAATGTATTTGTAGGGGCTTCATGCAGGCATAGCATGGATTCGATCCTCGATTGCCAAATTTCACTTACCACTTCAACAGTGTTTTTCTCACAGTAAAACAAT
>NC_068996.1:23515884-23517413 GCF_001194135.2 Octopus bimaculoides | reverse complement strand
ATACATGTTTTTGTGTATTTAACTATGCATATGAGTTTATTTCATTTTGTTGATGATAGGTGTATTTCATTCTACTTTACACCTATTAAACATTCTATGTTTAAATTTTGTTGTATACCCAATTGAATATTAGATAATGTTACATTTTCTGTAGTGATGTTTAAACAAAATTGAAATGATTTTACATTTAGTTGAATTTGCCAGTAATTTAATTCACTTTAAGGCAAGAGTTATGCAATAGA
Source organism: Octopus bimaculoides (assembly GCF_001194135.2). Classification (NCBI taxonomy): domain Eukaryota; kingdom Metazoa; phylum Mollusca; class Cephalopoda; order Octopoda; family Octopodidae; genus Octopus; species Octopus bimaculoides. The sequence goes on along the minus strand of NC_068996.1, from coordinate 23,517,171 downwards.
TTTGGTTAAGAACCTTTTGGTAAACTGTGTTCCAAAAATCACATTTGTCAAATAAAAAAAAGTTAGCTGTTTTATGAAACCAGTTTGAATTCACGATTGTTAGAATTTAATTCCCGCACACAAGGGACGTATTTTGGTTAGGAATATAATAATGAAAGGATTAATGCTATGCATATTGATTTTTTTCTCCCATATAAACATTGTTATAATGTAAAACAAGATATTTTCATTGCTTTCTCATTTCTCATTATATTTGCTGTTAACAGATTTATCACGGAAATATTCTAAACAGAAGTGACCTTTTACAAAAAGGTATAGTAAATATCTTTTTTTTCCTTGTTTGATGAATTTCTTTTTTCATTTTTGTGTATGTTGTAATCAATATCACCACCACTTTCATAATCATTCTAAATCTGTTTTTTTCTTTTCTTTTTTATGTTTGCATGTCCTTTGTCATCTTCTTCTTCATAAGACAGACCCTCTTGATTTCAACTTTGCTTTCTTCTCTCATATATCTTTCTAGGAGTTTCTCTTCTGCAAGTTTCTTCCACACAGGTATCCTAATCAATTCTTTACCTGACTGCCATTCTACATACACATCATATGTTTCTGTTAATGCAGTTTCCTTGCTTATATTCCACATCTGATTCCTATTTATACCTAGTTTTTCTCTCAAATCATTTGTGCTCTGTTTTTCACATGTACACCTTAACATTACACTTCCAACAGAACATATTCATCCCATTCATGTCTTTGTTGTACATTTTCCAGTTGTTTTGTCTGTGTCTGTTTGCTTGTTTTGTGCTGTTTCTCCTCTCTCCTTCCCTCCCTCTATTTACATTTATTATATTCTTACAAGAGTAGTCACAGTGACTTTGAAGTTTGGGCCTGCTAGCCTTTTTCAGATGGACTGAAACTTTGAAGTCCCTGTCACTACTCTTGATGTAAAAATATAATAAATAGGCATAGGAGTGGCTGTGTGGTAAGTAGCTTACTTACAAACCACATGGTTCCGGGTTCAGTCCCACTGTGTGGCACCTTGGGCCGACCAAAGCCTTGTGAGTGGATTTGGTAGACGGAAACTGATAGAAGCCCGTCGTATATATATATATATATATATATCAATTAGAAAATGGAGGATAATATGCTGAACCCAATTACTTGCAGACAGTGTATCCCGTTGAATTCATTAATTTAATTCATAGCTAAAGTAACAAAAAAGGAAAAAAAACCAAAGTACAGGTGTTTATGACAAACCATGTTATTTTGCCAACCAGGTTTACATAT
>NC_068996.1:23508860-23515577 GCF_001194135.2 Octopus bimaculoides | reverse complement strand
ATCACTCCGGCAAGAACTATTCGGATAGAATGGGGCATGCTAAAGCTAGGCCAAAACAGCTGTAAGATTAAACTTCTGTTCATTCTCTAATTTCTTATGTACTTTGTACTTCTATCTGTAAACTCGGTTGGCAAAATAACATGGTTTGTCATAAACACCTGTACTTTGGGTTTTTTTCCTTTTTTGTCACTTTAGCTATGAATTAAATTAATGAATTCAATGGGATACACTGTCTGCAAGTAGTTGGGTTCAGCATATTATCCTCCATTTTCTAATTGATATACAAATTTGGGGTAAAACCTCCACTTTTACCCGCTCCCATTGATTGCACTTGGTATAACACTAGTGTAGCAATAATTGGGTACCCTCCCGGCAGTATACCGGATAGATACTATCCCTTAGTGGGTTGAACTCTCAACCCCTAACTCTCTTGCATTATATATATATGTATGTGTGTGTCTGTGTTTGTCCCCCAACATTGCTTGACAACCGATGGTGGTGTGTTTAAGTCCCCGTAACTTAGCGGTTCTGCAAAAGAGACCAATAGAATAAGTACTAGGCTTACAAAGAATAAGTCCTAGGGTCGATTTGCTCGACTAAAGGTGGTGCTCCAGCATGGCCACAGTCAAATGACTGAAACAAGTAAAAGAGTAAAAGACTATGTAGTCTACAAATAGTATTGAGTAACCTCCTAGTTAAATGTAAAAGTGTTTTTTTGTAACTTGACGTGTGTGTCATTACTCATTGCCTAATGTATATTTTTAACAATTACATGCACCTCTTCTCTCCTTTCTTTATTGCTCCCTATCTCTCATGACCACCTCACCTTTTTTTCTTCTCCATTGTCTCTCTCCTTGCCTTCCTCCCAATATGCCTGACCTCTGACCGCCTTTTCTCTTTCTTTAAATTTTCCCCATTACCTTTATTTATTCTTTTTTTTTTTTCCTGATGAAGGACTAGTGCTCGAAGCATCAAGACTCTTCCCCTCCTTTTTGAGCATTAAACTAGTTCAACATTTGTTAAAACTTGTTCTTCTTGTGTTGTCTTTAATTTTTTTGCTCATTGCCTAACACACACACACATATATATAAAGTCTATTTATTTTTCAGTTGATATAATCATTTTAAACAATGTCTTTGAGTTCTTCATGCCACTAAATATGCAGGTTTTGTAAGTATTTCTAATTTCATTTGTAAACAGAATTTTCTCATGAAAGTAAAGTCCAGTTATGTAAATGATTTTGTAATGTGTGTTAATTGTTACTAATTCCTCCCCAGTAGCCTAGTTTTGACTACAAGAGCCATTTGTTTCATTCCAACCATTTGCTGTTATCTCACAACATCTTAAACCTTTGTCCAAATCATTTTCATAAGTTTGTTCCAAATGGTCATGCTTATTTTCAGACTTTTAATTAGTCTTTGTTTCATACAGTCTGAGTTGTATAAAGCTTTCTTTTCAAAAGTCCTGGGTTACTCTGATGGTTGAAAAAAATTTTGGAATGTGTATCATATATGATGTACAGATACCAGGGAAATATGACAAGCAATGGGTTAAAAATAAAGTGTTGGGCCCTAATGCTACGTATCATCTCTAAGGTTATTAAGCCAAAAGGAAGTGTTGTTTGAAACCTGGCATACTATGTTAAATATTTTACTACCAAAGGTTTGAAATGAAAGAAAATATAATTGCTTCAGCAAATAAATTTATATTAAAGCACAAAAAGACATTTTCAGTTCTTCAAAGTTGCTATTCATCCATCAGTGATCAATAAAATAAAGTACCAGTCATGTATTGAAGTTGATATAATTGATTGTTTCCTCCTCCAAAAATGTATGTCTGATCTTATGCTTATTGTGCCTTGGCAGAGACACTAGTGCATCAGACAAAATACTTAGCAGCATGTTGTCCATCTTTATGTTCTGGGTTCAAATTCCACCACGGTCAACTTTGACTCTCATCCTTTTGGAATCGATAAAAAAGTACCAGTCAAATACTGAGTTCAATATAAATGGCTTTCCCCCTTTCCCTTAAAAATTATTAGTCCTGTGCCAAGATTTGAAACCATTGTTATTATTATTAATCGTCTGTCCTTACAATCTGAATTCAAGTTCTGCCAAGGTCGACTTTGCCTTTCATCCTTTCAGGGTTAATGAAATAAGTACCAGTTATGCACTGGGGTTCATGTATTCGACTAGCCCCTCCCCCACAATTTCAGGCCTTGTGCCTCTAACAGAAAGGATTATTATTAGTATAGTGAACTGGTAGAATTGTTAGCATGCTGGGCAAAATGCTTAGTGATATTTTGTCCATCCTTACATTCTGAGTTCAAATTCTGCTATGGTTGACTTTATCATCCTTTCAGGGACATTAAAATAAGTATCATAAAAAACCCATGTAATTTATGTACATTTTTTTGCAAAAACAAAAATACTCTTTAGGGAGTGTGTAAATTACATAAGTAGATCGTTTCCAGAATTTTTTTTTGTTGAAAAATGACATACAAATGTAAACATTTGTATGGGAAGTTGACTCATTTAATATCAGAATAGGTTTTTACAGAAAAAAGTATAATGAAGTTGACTTTTATTTACGCTGGATGGTATAATGCTAACTTTTTCTGTATAAATTTATTGAAACCATTAAATGGTTAACAACTTTTTGAAGTTTGACATTCATGCTGGTAATCATGGTCCAGGCCATATTTTACATTGCTTAGAATTTCTACCTATCACAATGGACCCCAATTTCCTTAAATAGATCAGTGTTTGTCCACTTAAGAAGTCTAGCTTGCATTTGCCTCCAGGAAGCTAATGCTTGCTTTTTCCACATTAGGACAATGAAATTCATCACCACTGACATCATCACTACTAGCTCTTAATTTCATCTAATGCTGACAACAACATCATAATTCATCCTTGCGCATGTAAACTCACTAAGTGAATATGACTTAGCGTTCCAACAGAAACCTACATTTACCTTATATGCTGTTTAATGTTGTTTCACATTCATGTTGAATTATGCAGCAATCTTGTGCTCCCTTCATAGAACACTTGTAATACATGTATTACCTGTTCTTTTAGTGTAGTAGATTTTTGCTATTCTTGTTTATGTCTCCTCACAGACGTGTATATTCTAACAAGTCACTTCATAAATTTCACACCCCTTTTGCTCAATAAACACTGAGTTAAACTTGCTAAGCTGTTTATTTTTTCCTTTCAGTTTTTAATGTTTATGTTAGCAGGTTACCAAACTATCAGTTTGGTCTCCTGGCTAAAATGGTAATGACAAATTTTTAAGTTTGCTTGACATTTTATAAGTGTGAAAGGGATTAAAATTTCGATACTTCATACCAAAGGTTCCAACAAGACAATTTCAACCAATCACAATTCTGTTTACATAATCAGTTTGATTGGTCACCTTCCTCTGTCGGTTGAGTAAAGTGTCATCCAAGCTGATGTTTATTGGTAATTAAACTTATTTTGCAACACTTGTGCATATTTATCAGCTTTGTTTTTGTTGCTAAGAATTATCAACAACTTTTCCTGTGATCGTGATTTGAGAAGACGTACAGCAGTATGCTAAAGATCAGACATAATCTTTTGCGGGCAAGAAATGTAAAATAAAGTTTATTATAAACAACACAAAACACTTTGTAATTTAATAGCTTTCAATATGATACATGTTAAACAGAAATTATTCTTATTTAATAAAAATTTAATAAAATCTAATCATAAGTAAGTGAAATTATGCTTAATACAACTAAACTGAAAACCTTTTCTCCCTGGCCATATTGGCAATTCTGAAAACTTTTGGGTGCAAATTTTACACAAGTAGAAGCTTTTTTAACAATTTTTATCCTGAAAATCACCTGCGTAAATTACACAGGTGAAATTACATGGTTTTTTTACGGTACTTGTCAAGCATTGGAGTTGATGTAATCAACTAACCCTTCCCTCAAAATTCCAGGCCTGTGTCTATAATAGAAAGGATTATTATTATTTCATTTATGCTCAACAAATTAGACTGTTGGAAAAAATTCTTAACATCAGATTACACCAAGTAACCTTAGATGCCAAGAACATTCCTAAATATCCTAGCTCTCTCTAATAATACTGTTTTCAGGTGCTGCACTAAACTAAGTTTTATGACTATTTCCTCTAACTATCTATTCAAATCTTTAGGGAAAGTTCCTAATGCACTGATAACTACAGAGATACATTTTACCTGCACTTTCCATAGCCTTTGTAACTCAAGGGCTAGGTCCTGATATTTTGCTATTTGCTCTATACCTCTCATATCGACTTTCTCATCATTTGAAACTAAAGTCAATTCCCTGGTATTTTCTGTTCTCAAAATCTACACCTATTAATCAGGCTTCCTAGTTTCTATTTGACAATCTGACTGTTAAAATCCCACTTCTTACTTTCTAGCACTTTATTAGGTTCATGTTCACATCACTTATCAGTATGATTAAATTCTTGCTTTCTACGTAACTCCCAGTGGATCATTCTCCCTAGGTTGTCATCTCTTTTCTTGTATTCCTTCTGTGCCAGCATATTATATTCACTAACTACAAGTAACATTTTCCTTTGATTTACATAATCTACATTTGGGAGTCAACTTGATTTTTTTCTATCTTGGCTTTTATCCAGTTAGTCTTCAATGCCTGGTACTGTGCTGCTACAACTTTCAATCTCTCTTTTTAACCTCCTGTCTGCAACCATAACCATGTCTCACTATTACTATTTTCTGAAACTATCTTTGGAAATCTACCATGCAAAGTCTTCTCTTGCTAATCAGATAATTTTACTTCTTTTTTCTAGTTTTTAATTACATTTGACTTTTTGATTTCCCTATATGCTACTGTTACACTAGCAACACTTGATAAAATTTCTTCACTATTACTTACATAAGAGGCTATATCTGCTCTAGCTAACTCCACATAGTCTTCTACTAGTATTACATCTCTACCACCTTCCTTTCTAGGTAAATACAGCCTTGCTACTCCTGCTCTAGGATGAAGTCCTCCATTCATATTGAACCCCTTCCTAATTCTTCTGTCTAGATTTGATAATACAGATTTTATCCAATCTACAAAAGCTGCTGAATATCAAAGTAACGCTATGGCTCAAGTATTTACAACCTTCACTAGATTAAGTTTCTAAATTCTTTTAACCAATACTTTTGAACTAAATCTGGTCTTAGGCCATTCAAATTTGGCATTCTTATTAACTCTTTAGTCATTAATGTACTAGTTAGATTTAGATCTGGCTGCTTCTCACTAACTACTTCTTCCCTCACTTTCTTTAACCAGGCCACATCCTCATTATGATTAACTGCCTTATCTTAAATATCACTCCAAAACTTTCTAGCTTCTTACGTGTTAGACTTTTCGTCTTTAGTAGCTTCTTCTACATTATTTATTTGGTAATAAAGTCTCCTCTGGTCTGTCTCAAACAATGTTCTATTGAAGCTGATCTATTTTTTTTCTGATATTATTATTATTATTATTATTATCATTATTATTGTTGTTTAAGCTGGCAGAATTGTTAGCATGCTGGGCAAAATGCTTAGTGACATTTCATCTATCTTTACATTCTGAGCTCAAATTTTGCCAATGTTGGCTCTTTCATCATTTTGGCCTCACACACCTACCTTACATTGTCATGCTAAAACTAAAGTCACATCATTGAAATCTTGATGCTATGAGATAATGCATGATTAATTGAAAACAATATGAATAAATATGCATTACATTTGACAAAATAATCTGAATTGTAAAGGGTTAAATTTTACCTGATAAAGAATACACTTGTTAGTTAATATCATATTAGTTTATACTTTAGAGTTTTTCTTTCTTTATTTTTTTGCAACATTTAATATCTTCAATATTTTGCAGAATTTGGAACTTCCTCCATTCACATTTACAAAAGAGACGTGTTGTGTTGATCACACTCCCAAGTATTGAAGATTCATTAAAGAATTTAAAGGTAATTCTGAATTCCACTCCACCTCATTGTTTTTTGTTTTGTTTTTTTGTTGGGGGTGGCATTGTTACAGGCTAGATTAGAATAGCAATTTTCACAAGTAGACATTTCTATAAAAGTATGGTTGATACTGAAAAATTACTGGTAATGTACTTAAAATAAGATACTGAATTTATTGAATAAAGTAGGTTAATGCAATTGAAAAAAATGCCATAGGTGCAAGCATGGCTGTGTGGTTAAGAAGTTTGCTATTCAGCCACATGGTTTCAGGTTCAGTCCCATTGTGCATCAGCAGCTGGCTAAGTTTCTTCTTCTGTAGTCTCGATAGAAAGGGAAACTTTACAAAACCTATTGTGCATGTGTGTGTGTGTGTATGTGTACATGTATACTCTTTTACTTGTTTCAGTCATTTGACTGTGGCCATGCTGGAGCACCGCCTTTAGTCGAGCAAATTGACCCCAGGACTTATTCTTTGTAAGCCTAGTACTTATTCTATCGGTCTCTTTTTGCTGAACCGCTAAGTTACGGGGATGTAAACACACCAGCATCAGTTGTCAAGCAATGTTGGGGGGACAAACACACATACATATATATATACGACAGGCTTCTTTCAGTTTCCGTCTACCAAATCCACTCACAAGGCTTTGGTCGGCCCGAGGCTATAGTAGAAGACACTTGCCCAAGGTGCCATGCAGTAGGACTGAACCCGGAACCATGTGGTTGGTAAGCA
>NC_068996.1:23507222-23508787 GCF_001194135.2 Octopus bimaculoides | reverse complement strand
TATATATATATATATATATATATATATATATATATCGTCATTTAAAATTTGTGCTCCATTGTGGCATGGGATGGATAGTTTGACAGGATTCAGTAGGTCCAAGGACTGCATTATGCTGTAATGTCTGCTTTGATATGGCTTCTACAGTTGGATGCGCTTCCTAATACCAACCACTTTACACAGTATATTGGATATCTTTTCTGTGCCACTGGCATTAGCAAGGTTGCCATGCTGTTTGCAAGACTACAAAACCAGTGGTGGGTACAGCTTCTTGTACAGGAGTTACATGGTTACTCATGTTAAGGAGAAAGAGAGAGAGAGTGAGAATGATCAGTAAGAGCTGCAAGTCCAGGAGGCTCCTAAAGTTATGAGGTGATCAGAAATGTGTTGGGACAGAGGAACTAGGAGTGTATAGGGGAGCAAAAACTGAAGTGGATAGGAGGAGATATATCATCATCATCATCATTGTTTAACGTCCACTTTCCATGCTAGCATGGGTTGGACGATTTGACTGAGGACTGGTGAAACCAGATGGCTACACCAGGCTCCAATCTGATTTGGCAGAGTTTCTACAGCTGGATGCCCTTCCTAACGCCAACCACTCCGAGAGTGTAGTGGGTGTTTTACGTGCTACCAGCACGAAGGCCAGTCAGGCGGTACTGGCGACGGCCACGCTCGAAATGGTGTATTTTATGTGCCACCTGCACAGGAGCCAGTCCATCGGCACTGGCAACGATCTCGCTCAAATGTCTTTTCACGTGCCAGGGGGGGGCGACATATATATATATATATATATATATATATATATATATATATATATATATATATATATATGATTATCATTATTTTAACATCTATTTTTTCAAACTTGTATGAATCAGATGGTATTTGTTGAGGTAGATTTTCTATGGTCAGATAGATGCCTCTTGTCACAAACCTCACCTGTTTCCAAGCAAGGCCAGACATGTTTTCATAGAATATTGGAAACAAAGTACATCATTTACAACTATCATGTGTTGAAGCAAGGAGACAGTAGCATACATATACATATATATATATATATGATAGCTTCTTTCAATTTCAATCTACCAGATCCACTCACAAGTCCTTGGTTAAACCAAGGCTGTAGTAGAAAACACTTGGCAAAGGTGCTATGCAGTGGGACTGAACCCAGAACCATGTGGTTGGGAAGTAAACTTCTTACCGCACATCTCCCTGTCTCACTCTCTCTGTGTACATGTACAGAAAGAGGAAGAGATGGAGCTTGATAAAAAGGAGCAAGCCAAAACTTAAGTCCACTGTCAGCTTTCTTCTTATTAAAGTATAACAAATATAGTACTCTACTAAAAAGTATTGAGTAACCTTTCAGTTTAATAGTAAATTTTTTTTACATATAACTTGACATAAAACAAACACACATCTATCTATCTATCTATCTATCTATCTAGGGAGTGCACTTTAGCTGCTATTTCTGAACTTCGGTATGTGGTGAAGCAACTGTTGCTGATCCCTTAATTATGTTTATCTATCTATCTATCTATCTATCTATCTATCTATCTATCTAT
>NC_068996.1:23505802-23507129 GCF_001194135.2 Octopus bimaculoides | reverse complement strand
TATATATATAAATGTGCTTGTAAAAAGTTCTCAGTCCGCTCTGCCTAGTGGTTGGTGTTAAGGAAAGGCATCCAGATGTAAAAACCGTGCCAAATCTGACCCCGTCTGTCTTTGAGCAATGTAAAAAGCTCTCAGTCCACTCTGCTGGGTGGTTGGTGTTAGGAAGGGCATCCAACCATAAAAACTATGCCAAAACAGACACAGAAGTCTGATGCAGTCTTCTGCCTGGCCAGCTCCTGTCAAACTGTCCAACCCATGCCAGCATGGAAGGTGGACATTAAACAATGATGAGGAGGAGGTATGTCCATCTGAGAGAGTGTTTGCATCCTGTTATTGCATGAGCTATGGTCAGTATTCACTATTATCATTTCTTTGTTAGTACATCATCTAGTAGCTTTGCACTATTCAAGGTGTGTAGAAATTAAAATGGGTAAGAATTAACAGTAGGAAAATACATTTAGTTGTAAAGCAATGTTTCACTAATATGTATTCATCTAACCCAAGTTAGGATGGAAAAATTGGATATAAAATGAATGAATTAAATTTTAATAAAATTAATAATTTGCATTATATATTAGTTATTAACTATAACCAAATTTTCTTGTATTCTATTCTAGACAAACATCAACATCTCTGAATGGGTGAAAGAAATTGACACAAGTGAAATCCTTAACACAGCAAGCTATATTCTATTGAACAAAACACCAGCAGAAACTGATCTAGGAAACTTTCATATGTATGAAACTTTATAAAGAGTTTAAAATTTAGTTATAACTTGTTTTGTTGTTGTTTTTTACTAGTTTAATATCTTCATTTTATGGTTCTTACATTTGAAAATTTTTGTTTTTTGAAACATGGATTTAGGGAATTTCCAAAGTTGGCTTGCTTTTTTTTCCTTCTTTTTTTAGTGTTTTAGTTGGGGGAAAAAAAGCCAGCACCGAGGCTCTTCATTTATTTTTGAAACCTCCAAAACTATTGGGTGAAAGCAGAAGTTCTCTGTAGTCGGAAGACCTGTACTAAATGCTTGCATCAGATTGAAGTTTGCAAGATTCTCCCAATAACCAAGTAGTTGTTTTTGACCAGATGATAGATTAGGTCAACCACCTGTGAACTCATAACATAAAGAGTTGGAAGAAATACCCTGGACTAGTGCTTTATTTTATCAACTTTGAAATAATGAAAGGCATAGATGACTTCAGTGGGATTTAGAGCAGAGGGCCACAACAAATACTGCAAGTTATTTTCTACTACATTCTAACAACTCTACTTGATCACCTTTGGGAAATTGATAAAATAATTATCTTTTATCTTGTTTCAGTCATTAGAC
>NC_068996.1:23503842-23505454 GCF_001194135.2 Octopus bimaculoides | reverse complement strand
TATATATATATATATATATATCATCAACAAGCTTCTTTCAGTTTCCATCTGCCAAATCCACTCAAGGATTTGGTCAGCCTAAAGCTATAGTAGAAAACACTTACCCTTGTAGTGAGACTACAAAAGTTCTTTGTTAAGAGCTGACTACTATGCCCAGCATTTGTTGAGGCTTTGAGTAAAGTGCCATAATCCAAAATCTGATGATTGCAAAGAAAGCTAGATGTAGAGATGCTGATGAACAAGGTATCCAGTGACCCAGTTCTCAGTCCTCCCTGCTTTTTTAATAGCTATCTAAACCAAGAAGAGTTTAAGACAAGATGTCTGCAAACATGGAAGCAAAGCCTAGAATCAAGAGGTCTTACAATAAAATTATTAAAGTCAAAAATTTAGTTAGCAAGGAAGAGAAAAACTATACTATGCAGAACAGGATTTGGTAGAAATTCCCTTCCATGAACCCAAGAAATTTAATGAAATCATAGGTGGGCTGATAGAAAAGAAAGACTTTGTATGTAACTCATACATAGTAATAGTTAACTGTCAGAACAGCCATGAAACAAATTCTTTCAAATACTTGAAGGGTTACCCAGAAGTAGTTGATAATTTTTCTTACCAAATTAGCAGTGGAAGGAGGTTGTTTCTGCTTTCTGAGTAGCCAGATAATGATGGAAGAAATTATTCTGAATTCTTGAAAAACTGCATTGTTGCCTGGTACCAAAATATATATGTATTGAATGCAATGAAATGAAGTGAGCATGCTTCACAGGGTATGTAATATTAGTATGTATGAATGATGGAGCACAAATGAGATGAGAGAAAAACTGAGGAATGGGATATAGTGTGCAAGAAAGAAAGGGAGCTAGTACAGAAATGTGGTGTGAATGGAGAATGGCAGTTGGATAGATATACAGAGCAATCCAAGTGAAAATAAACTATAAAAAGGAAGACAGTTGTGTGAAGATGTAGTTAAAGATGATCTGAGGAAGTTGAACTTGACTGAAAAGATGATAAAGGACTGCAACAAATGGCATGATGCTGTGTTCCAGAAGATTCATGCAATCCTAAGATGAACAAGAAATGGTGAAAGTTATAGCTGAATCATCATCATCGTTTAACATCCACTTTCCATGCTAGCATGGGTTGGACGATTTGACTGAGGACTGGTGAAACCAGGTGGCTACACCAGGCTCCAATCTGATTTGGCAGAGTTTCTACAGCTGGATGCCCTTCCTAACGCCAACCACTCCGAGAGTGTAGTGGGTGCTTTTACGTGCCACCAGCACAAGTGCCAGGAAGGCGATGCTGGGCACAGGTGCCATCACGATTTTGCTTTTACTTGCTCCAACAGGTCTTCGCAAGCCGAGTTTCGTGTCCAATGAAGGAGACGACGTTGGCATGGGTGCCAGTCGTCGAATTTAGTTCGATTTCAATTTCACTTGCCTCAAAAAGTCTTCGCAAACGGAGTTTAGTGTACAATGAAGGAATGTTATGCATAAGTGGGCTGGCTACACCCTTGGCAGAGGCCTTGGATTTAGGTCTCACTTGGCTTGCCGGGTCTTCTCACGAACAGCATATTTCCAAAAGTCTCGGTCAGAAGTCCTTGCCTCGGTGAGGC
>NC_068996.1:23502877-23503832 GCF_001194135.2 Octopus bimaculoides | reverse complement strand
TTCGAAGGTCTTGCCTCACCACCTCATCCCAGGTCTTCCACAGGTTCCCTCAACTGCTAGGGTGTGGCACTTTTTCACACAGCTATCCTCATCCATTCTTGCCACATGACCATACCAGTGCAATTGTCTCTATTGCACGCCACAACTCATACATCTTAGGTTCAACTTTTCTCTCAAGGTACTTACACTCTGTCTAGTATGCACACTGACATTACACATCCATTGGAGCATACTGACTTCATTCCTTGCGAGCCTACGCATGTCTTCAGCAGTCATGGCCCATGTTTCACTGCCATGAAGCATGGCTGTTCATACACATGCGTCATACAGTCTGCCTTTTACTCTGAGAGAGAGATCCTTTGTTACCAGCAGAAGTAAGAGCTCTCTGAACTTTGCCCAGGCTATTCTTATTGTAGCACCTACACTTTCAGCACACCCTCCCCCACTACTAACTTGGTCATCTAGATAGCGGAAGCTATCAACTACGTCTAGTTTTTCTCCCTGGAATGTGGCAGAAGTTGTTTTCTGCACATTTACAGTGTTTATAGCACCTGAACATCTGCTACATACAAAAACTAACTTCCTAGTTAACCTTCCTTTGATATTGTTGCATTTCTTATGTGTCCGTAGCTTGCACTGTGTACATCTTATAGAGTTTCTACCTACGCCTTTTCTACAGATTGAGCAGGGCCATCTACCTGAAGGGGTTTGTGTTTTTTCTACCTTCCTACTTATTAGGACTTTGGTTTTAGCTAGGTTGACTCTAAGGCCCTTCGATTCTAGTCCTTGCTTCCACACCTGAAACTTCTCTAGTTCTGATAGTGACTCAGCAATTAGTGCAAGGTCATCAGCATAGAGGAGCTCCCAGGGGCATCCTGTCTTGAATTCCTCTGTTATAGCCTGGAGGACTATGATAAATAGGAGGGGGCTGAGGACAGAACCTTGGTGGACTCCT
>NC_068996.1:23499418-23501847 GCF_001194135.2 Octopus bimaculoides | reverse complement strand
ATGGTATGACGTCAGTGTCTGGGGAGGCTGACCGGAAGGGCGAGTTGACCGGAAGGGGAAAAAGGGCAGAGGGAGCCTCGATCGGCATTCGTGCCCTTTTCGAACGGGGTTGTGGTCAGGACAAGACGTGTTAAGCGATGGTCTAGGTTTGGGAGAAGCAGCTGCTATTCCTGGTGTTCTTTGGGTCGGGGCAAGCTTCAAGGATCGGATACCGCAAGACAGACTCGCAGTTGATGAAAGGAAAACCAAGGTAAGGCGATTACATCTTCTCGCACGCATACACCACAGTGAATAGTTTTGTTGCTCTTTAACAGCAAGAAACCTGGTCTGTTCTGGCCTTGTCTTTTATATTTTACCTCTTATCTCTTTGCATAAAGCCACCCCTCACTCTCTTTACTGTAGTCCCCACTTAGTTGAAGGATTCATAGTTTTAGAGGCTGCATGGTATCCTCACTAGTTCTGGTGTCACTAGGAAAGATACTCCGTACACTCGGTAAAGTGGTTGACATTAGGAAGGGCATCCAGTTGTAGAAACCATGCCAAAGTAGACACTGATGCATAATACATATGTATGTATGTATGTATGTGTGTGTGTATATATATATATATATATATATATATATATATACAATTATGTGTTTAAAAGCCTCTTGTTCTCTCTCCCTTTCTCTACATGCACACACACATACATACATATATACAGGGTGCAATGGGTAATTTGTTGCCATTTTATATTTTTAATTTCGCTCATGCTCATTGTTTGTTTTTGATTTTGTCCACTACATAGTATAGTGGGGTCAGTTGGGCACCATCTGTGAAAAAAAACAGCACCATGGTGCAATTCACTCTACCAGAAATTTGGAAATGACATGCTGTACTGCTGTACACTAGAAGCTCCAATACAAACATTTCAGTGTTTGGGTGTCAATCTGAGGACATGTACTGAGAATGATAAAAATCAAACATCCAGTCAACATCATGGTATTTGGACTGATCACTAGTGATGACGTTGTTATGCCTCTGTTCATCTTCCCACATGGCCTCAGACTCAACATGGAGGCCTACTGGTGAAGATAGTGCTGCCCTGGCTCGAGAGGGTGGCTGCTGGAGGACCCTATATCTAATAACTGGACTCTGCACCACACAAGCAGAAGAACTGTCATAACTGTCAGACAATTTCTGTGACCACATCACCCCTAACATCTAGCCACCTCACTCCCCCGACTGCAACCCCTTTGATTATTATGTGTGGGGCACAGTTGAACAAGAGATCAACAAAACTTCTTGTAACACCAAAGATGAACTGAAGGCAAGAATTACGGCAGCATCCACCAATTTCAACAAGGAGACTGTCCAGAAGAGTTAAAGGAGATTCCAAAATCGTCTGGAGGCTGTGGTTGAAGCCAATGGCGATTTTATTGAATAAATTTACACTTTGATATTTCAAGATATTTTTATGTAATCTTGGTAAATATATCTGTTAAAATGAGATGTCAGTGTTATTTTTATATTTGCATAATTTAGATGATAGTATACTTGCCGCACCCTGTATATATGTCTGTATGTATGAATGTGTGTATGTATATATATTTTTATATATTTTGAGAGAGAGAGAGATGTAAGCATAGATGCATGGTTAAAAAGTCTTCCCAACCACATTGTTTCAGGTTCAGTCCCACTGTGTGGTACCTTGGGTAAGCGCCTTCTGCTATAGCCTCAGGCTGACTAAAGCCTTGCGAGTGGATATGTGTTTCTTTCTTTCTCTCTATTGTAGCTGGAACAAGGAAGACATGTTCTTGCCTGTCTCCTGTCCAAGCTTGATTTACGCATTCACCACCACAACTGCGTTTAGGCTCAGCAGCCCTTTCTGTTTGTTTTCACTGTCCTGTTTGTGTTACCTATTTTGACCCTCAACAAAATCCCAAATTTTATTTAATTTGCTTTGCGGGAGCAACTGTTTTATCGAAAGCATATATTGTTGTTAAATGCTCAAAATATGAGACTAGAGAAACAGGCAACAACTGATGAAGGGTCGTTCTTTATGTTTGTTTTGTTTTCCATATGTGTTTTTCATTGTTTGAAAGAATAGCCCATGTTCCATGTACTCGTGCTTCATACTTTTCTGTTGTAAACGTTTCATGACGTCTTGTGCCCACATATCATCATCATTATCGTTTAACGTCCGCTTTCCATGCTAGCATGGGTTGGACGATTTGACTGAGGACTGGTGAGACCAGATGGCTACACCAGGCTCCAATCTGATTTGGCAGAGTTTCTACAGCTGGATGCCCTTCCTAACGCCAATCACTCAGAGAGTGTAGAGGGTGCTTTTACATGCCACCGGCATGAAGGCCAGTCAGGCGGTACTGGTGCCTATATATATACATATAGATGTAATTATGTACATATACGTACGTATATATGCATAT
>NC_068996.1:23494579-23499321 GCF_001194135.2 Octopus bimaculoides | reverse complement strand
ATATATATTTTTATATAGGCCTATGTGGTTAAAAATTTACTTTCTGATTTAAAGAAGCCCTTCATAATTATATATGTGTGTGTGTCTACATACACACTCACATGTGTTTCCATACTTAATACTGAGCAATAGTTATAAATGAGCATTTCTATTCTACCACTGGTGCTATTCACTCCTATCTTCCAGGGAAACATATCCAACCATATGGAAAATTATTTTGCTTGGAAGCAGGTGAATGTTGGCAACACTGAACACACAGGATTCCTTGAAGTAGGGTATTTATAATTCTAAATGAGCACATCACTTAGAAAATACTCAATTTAATTAACCAAGAATATATAATGCATCCTTCCACAAAGGAAAGGTGTGGCAGGGAAGACTCTATCAACTCATGAATATGATCTATGATATTATGAAAAAGAAAAAGAAAAAAAAAGGAAAATCTTTCTCATTTCCATTTGCAATAATACTAATGAAAAGAATTATTTCTGTTGTATGTCTTTTTGTCTGTGGAATTATGCATTCATAACATCTATGATGGAATGTATGGCTTCTGAAATTATAGCACATGTGGATTTTTGGCACATGGTGCTGCAACACTTAACTGTTTAAGAATTAAGCTATTGCACTCCAAATAGTGGTTTTGTATTTTACGTTGTGGTACCTAAATCAGCAGCATAGATTGATCATATTACTGTTGGGATGCGTCTATGCTCAATATGAGGAAAAGAAGTATGTAGGAATTCCATATTGTGCTTCCATTGTAAACAATAGATTTTGTAGGATTATAGTCAAACTGACACAGACAATAAACTTAACTGCTAAATCTTTGACAATCATTCAGTTATTAGAACTTGGTCTAACAGTTGTTTAATCTACAGGCATTAATTTGTAGAACACATGTAAAATACAATGCTCCATGAGAAGATGGTGGAAGTAAGGTTTAAAAGAAAAGAAGTAAGAAGCTTTACTCAAAGGGAGTAGATGCAATACAAAGATTGACATTAAGATTTATGAAGAAAATTACAATCTATCCATCAGTGGTTTTGTGAAAGATAAATGAGAACATATGATTAATTTTTCACAAAGAAACAATTTGCAAGCAACATTGTATTTCAAAAGCCTTTTATGAAACTGTTTGTGCAATCTGAGAATAAAGAAATCAATCAAATTTTGGTTCTTTCACAGACATGAATTTGTCTATTGGTATTTGATAATTACTCTTCTCCCAGAAAATCCAGTTATTTTTGTGGTTGAATATAGCTTTATCCTTCATTCGCCTATAACCATCATCTTGCACTCAGAACTATTCATGAACAAGCAGGTAAAAATCTTTGCTGTGTTCAGCATAGACAGATTAGTCTTGACAGAATTCTATTCTCACATACTTAACCATATTCACTCTAATCTGCCTGAGATTGTGTGTGTGTGTGTGTGTGTGTGTGTGTGTGCGCGCGCGCGTTTATTTTTTATGGATTTTGTTTTTGTTTTTGTAGCCATGCAGATCCCTCTGCAGGAAACCTGCTCTGCTCCACCTCCCTCATACCATTCCTCTAATCCCTTAATATAAAGCTGAACCATGACCAACCCCAGGGCTTTTAGTCCTACAAACTACATGGCAACCTCAATAGTGTGTGTGGGAGGCTTGAAAAAAAGTACCCAGTCCGCACTGTAAAATGGTTGAAATTAGGATGGGGAATCCAGCCATAGAAACCATGCCAAAGCAGGCATTGGAGCTCCATGCAGTCATTGGATACACATGTTTCTTATTTCTTTATTGCCCACAAGGGGCTAAACATAGAGGGAACAAACAAGGACAGACAAAGAGATTAAGTCGATTACATCGACCCCAGTGTGTAACTGGTACTTAATTTATTGACCCCGAAAGGATGAAAGGCAAAGCCAACCTCGGCGGAATTTGAACACAGAACATAAAGACAGACGATATACCACTAAGCATTTCGCCCAGCGTGCTAACGTTTCTGCCAGTTCGCCGCCTTCTTGGATACATATGTTTCTGTCATGCCATGCAACCCATTCCAACATGGATGTTAAATGATGATGATGATGATGATGATGATGATGATGATGATGATGATGATGATGATGATGATGATGATGATGATGTGATAATGAGGCCTCTTGAATACCATTAAATAATGCTCTGTAATGTATTTATTCTGTTTAAAAAAAAAAAAAAAAAAAGATGGCAATGAATTTATCTGCAATAAATTACAGGTATTTGACTTGGTGCTGAATTTACTAACAATCTACTTGGCATGTTGATAAATTTACTGATAATGAATTGGTTTGTGATATAATTACTATGTTGTGATGAAAGTGCCATGCAGTAAAATTTACAGACAATGTATTTAATGTGATGTAATTAGCCTAATGAATTTACCACAGTGAATTAACCAGGTATCAGTTGTGACAGACTTAGATATCTCTAGAAGTCTCAATGAAGCGATTAGATTAACACTTGAATAAATCACAGGGATAATTCACGTGTCCATTAAATACCACTAATTTCTGGAGTGTTAAGTAGATAAAAATGTCATTCTTGATAGGAAAGCAGCAATCTGTCTCATGTTAATTTCTTTCTCCTCACTTGTTTTCTTTGTTTCTTTTCTAATTCACTTTTCACACTCTCCAAGATCAGCAATGATCAACACAATTGATGTTTAATTTGGATTTCTGTAAAAAGACATCTTTGAAGTAAACATGGATGGAAAGTGAATTCCAGGAAGAAAGAAATAGGAGAAGAGTATTCTTTATGAGGTCCTGTGATGTGAACTGTAATTACTGTAATTACTGTAATAAGTGAGGACAGGTGTGTTGTGCAAACAAGTGTCTCCTAATCTAGCTCTGGGTTGATCAAAGCCTTTTGATTAGATCTGGTTAACAAAGACTGATAATAGCCCATTATATATATCATTATCATCACCTTTGCACATGGACAAATGACTCGTATGTTCTCTCCATCAACCATGGACTTCATTCCAGCTTCTACATGGTCCTTCCCTCCTTTTTTTTTTCTGGACACGGTGTCAGTTTGGTATTCCATTTGTTATCTTTTCATCTAAATACATATCCTGCAAAAAACCATTTCAAACTTTTTATTTTCCAGATAATATCCATTAAACCTGTTGCTACTCTTATCCTGTTATTTCTCCACTTACCCATTTTGGTAATCTTTAGTTTTCTCCTTTCCACGATCTTTGTGTTGCTCTTAATTTATTTTCAATGGTCTTGTTTGTAGTCCATGTTTCTGATGCATGTATAAAGGCAAGCAGCACATACTGGTCGAAGACCTTTCTTTTTAGACACATAGACAAATTACTGCCTTTGGTAAATTATAGCCAAATTATTGTCAGATTACTGCCTTTGGCAAATTATAGCCTTTGGTAAATTGAATCACAATGATGTGATTCAATTTACCAACAGCTGTCCATTTTAATTGTATTTGTTGTTCAATTTCTTTGGTGTTTTTTCCCTTTAAGCTAATTATTTATCAAAGATAGGTGTTGGTGGTAGTGGTAGTGGTGGTGGTGGTGGTGGTGGTGGGGGTGATGGTGATGATGATGATAGGTGCATTAGTTTACATGTTCAACTATTTCATCATCTATTACTACATTTCTAGCTGTGATTAGATGGTTTGAGAGTATCTTTGTTTTATTAAAATTAATTCTGAGTTCACATTTCTTTTTCTTTCTTCTTTTAGTTCTCTGAGCACTTCTGTTGATTTTTTTTTTATTGCTCCTAGAAATTAGTACAACATCATCAGCAAATATGGGATGATTTAGCATGCTTCTATTTATATTTATTCCTTTATTTGACCAATATGTGTTTTTGCAAACCTTTTCTAATATAGACGTGAATAATTTGGGTGATATGGTATCTCCTTGTCTGACTCTTTTACCAATTTTGATATCAACCCTAAACAGTCAATTCTACAATTGTGGATTTTGAAAAAGCTTTTGATTCCCTAGAAATTGATGATATACAAAAAACACAGGAGGAAAAGGGAGTCAAAGGAGACTACATGAACTTGTTAGAGAATGTGTACACCAACTGTAGAACTACAGTTGTGTGTAATGGATATATATATATCATCATCATCATCATCATCATCGTTTAACGTCCGCTTTCCATGCTAGCATGGGTTGGACGATTTGACTGAGGACTGGTGAAACCGGATGGCAACACCATGCTCCAATCTAAATTTGGCAGAGTTTCTACAGCTGGATGCCCTTCCTAACGCCAACCACTTTAAATGAGAGCCCAAAACTGATCCATTGAAAATACTTTATTATAATAATGATAATGATGTACGTTATGATGTACAGTTGTATAACATCTCATGTCTTTTCAACTTGTTTTTTTGCATATTTTCATAGGTCAGCTACACTTTCAGCGCACCCACCCCCAAGTTAGTAGTGGGGGTGGGTGCGCTGAAAGTGTAGCTGCTAGAATAAGAATAGCCTGGGCAAAGTTTAGAGAGCTCTTACCCCTGCTGGCGACAAAGGGACTCTCACTCAGAGTAAAAGGCAGACTGTATGACGCATGCGTACGAACAACCATGCTACATGGCAGTGAAACATGGGCTGTAACTGCTGAGGACATACGTAAGCTCGCAAGGAATGAAGCCAGTATGCTCCGTTGGATGTGTAATGTCAATGTGAATACCCGTCAGAGTGTAAGTATCTTGAGAGAAAAGCTGAACATTAGAAGCATCAGTT
>NC_068996.1:23492372-23493310 GCF_001194135.2 Octopus bimaculoides | reverse complement strand
ATATATATATACATTAAGTTTGATACATAGATGGCTATGTATGTATGTTTGTATGTACAGGGGTTGGACAAAATAATGGAAGCACCTTAAAATTTCAAACAAATTTATTTTAATATGGGGTAGGACCGCCTTTGGCAGTAGTTACACCTTGAATTCTACAAGATATGAATTCGTACAAAGTTTGTATTGTTTCCAAAGTAATTTTTGTCCATTCTTCAGCTAAAACAGTCTCCAGTTCTTGTAGTGATGATGGTGGAGGATATCGACTCCTTACTTGTTTTTCTAAAATGTACCATAAATGTTCAATAATATTGAGATCTGGGGACTATGGTGGCCAGATAAGATGTTCAACTTCACTAGAATGTTCCTCATGCCATTCAGTAACAGTTTTAGCTGGGTGAATTGGTGCATTATTATCCTGAAAGATTGCGTTTCCCTCTGGAAACAGTTCCGCAACCATAGGATGAATTTGATCAGTTAAAATACTTAAATAGTCTTGACTATTAATTCTGCCATGAAGGGAAATCATTGGGCCAGTGGATTTCCAAGATATAGCCCCCCAGATCATCAGAGATCCTCCTCCATGTTTAACAGTTGGAAGAAGGCAGTCTGGGTCAAATGCTTCTTTTGGCTGTCTCTACACGTATACTTGACCAGTGGTCGGAAATAAGGTAAAAGATGATTCGTCCAAGAAAATAACATTCTTCTACTACTCTAGGGACCCATTCTGTAGGTTTTTACTCCACTCTAAATGCTTTGCAATGTTTGTTTTTGAAAGTAGTGGTTTTCTGATTGCAGCCCTCCCATGAAATCCGGCTTTGTGCAGCTGCCAGTGAACAGTTTTTGTGGAAACTGGGTTCTCAAGGTGGTCATTAAGCTCTGCAGTAATTTTGGGAGCTGTACTTTTGTGTTCCTTTCTTACAATTCGTGTAAGAGTC
>NC_068996.1:23491174-23492362 GCF_001194135.2 Octopus bimaculoides | reverse complement strand
GAGAGGAGGTTTTTCCCTCTTTCTAAAAGGCTGTCATTACTTTTGAGACAGTACTTCTTGATACACCAAACATTTTAGCTGTTTTCATTACGCTAGTACCTGCCATATGAGCACCAACAATTTAACCTCTTTGAAAGTCCAATAGATCTGTCATTTAATGAATTTTAATTACCTTTTTCTGACATTATCTGAAAAGAAACAGCAATTTTAGCAAAGGATATTAAGCAACACTAATAATAAATCAAAAGACATAAAAATAAACAAGCTTTTGATGGTTTAATAGATATTTCAAAATTATGATGCTATGATGCTAGGTGTTTCCATTATTTTGTCCAACCACTGTATGTATGTATGTATGTATGTATGTATGTATGTATGTAAGGTCACTCTTGCATGCTATTGGTAACATGTAACCCACTACGACCTGTTGTGTGGTTGGGTCGTCAGGGACTAAACTGGCAACCCCATCAAGCTTGCTTGTTGAGGAGGGTAATTGTTGGACACCCTGCAAGATGAAAAATAAGACCTGTCAATGGGCGGAAGATCTCATGAGCAGTCAACAGCCATCCAACAATATGTGTACATGTGTATGTGTGCATGTATGTTTATACAGGAACATGGAAATATCTGGCTGTGTCCAGGCTGTGGTTGGCCCATTGTGAATGAGAGGTTTCTCTGTTGTCACAGCATCTCTCTAGGAGAGAAAAACTCTGAGAGAAAACCTGCGACACTGACAATTTTCGATGATGTAGACTAGTTCTTCTTTTCAAGTTTATGCTGCCCATGTTCAGAGAGTAGAATTGGATTTGTGCAAATCCTTTCCCAACAGTAAATAAAAAAAATCATCATGCACAGGCATCACTTGAAAAAAAGTAAGACCTGTCACAAAAATGGCTGGTTGTAGCCATTGCATGCATATGTGGGACTTTCGATCAGGTAATGGCAATACTTGAACACAAGTTTGCAACCATCATGCATGCATATGTATGTATGCATGTAATTGTAGACACGCTATATCTGAATAAAAAGACAGGATAGTCACAGCGGGGACACCTTCAAGTATACTCCTACTGCATGGGGGTTGTTGTTGGCACTCCATCACTTACAACGTCGAGGGTTCCAGTTGATCCGATCAACAGAACAGCCTGCTCGTGAAATTAACATGCAAGTGGCTGAACGCTCCACAGA
>NC_068996.1:23486139-23491164 GCF_001194135.2 Octopus bimaculoides | reverse complement strand
AAATTAACATGCAAGTGGCTGAACGCTCCACAGACACGTGTACCCTTAACGTAGTTCTCGGGGATATTCAGCGTGACACAGAGTGACAAGGCTGACCCTTTGAAATACATGTACAACAGAAAGAGGAAGAAATAGTGAGAGAAAGTTGTGGTAAAAGAGTACAGCAAGGTTCGCCACCATCCCCTGCCAGAGCCTCATGGAGCTTTAGGTGTTTTTGCTCAATAAACACTCACAACGCCCAGTCTGGTAAAACGAAATCGCGAGTCCTCTACCCTAACCACTGGGCCATTGCGCCTCCACTTCATGATGGTAGACCTGGGGTTAAACAACAACAACAACATATAAACTACTAAATAAATAACCAAAGACCGAATCATTTCATTCATTTATTTAAGTTTCCTTACATAAGATATTTAAAATATAATTATTTTTACATATGATAAAAGGGGACTGGCTAATTACATTAACTTAGTATTCCACTGGTATTGTATTTTACCAACCCTGGAAGGCTGAAAAGCAAAGCTGACCTTGGCAGGATTTGAAATCAAAATATAAAGAGCAGAAAGTAGTTGAGAAGAGGTGGTAGGATATCAGTTATCTCTGAGAAGCAGAGGTCATTATAATAGTGGTAGAAAAGACACAAGGGTGACAGGTATTATTAGTAACTTGATTGAGAAACATAATAATTCGTAGTATTAATTACCATTTGTGCTTAGTTAATTAACATTTTACAACTTATTAGTAAATTATCTGGACTACATAATAATTGCTGACATTAATTACTGTTTGGTTAATTGAACAACTATTACTGGTAGACTGATTGAGCTACATAATAGCTACTTTTATTAATTACTCTGAATGATTAATTGATTAATTAACATTGTACAGCTATTATTAATGTATTAATTAAGGTGGCCAATGAGCAAAATCATTACCACACAGCGCAGAATGCTCAGTGACATTTCTTCTAGCTCTTTATGTTCTGAGTTCAAATGTCAGTATAATCAACTTTGCTTTTCATTCTTTCAGAGGTCATTAAAATAAGTACCAGTTGAGCACTGGTGTTGCTGTAATCGACTAGACTCCCTCCTCTCAAAGTTGCTGGCCTTGTGCCAAAATTAGATAAAGATTATTAGTATATTGACTGAGTTACATGATAATTACTGATATCAATTACAATGTATAATCAATAACAATTAACTGCTAATATAGGTAGATTGACTGACAGATATTAATAACCATCTGTGGTTAATTAATTAATTAACATTGAACAGCTATTATTGGTAGAACACACTGTGGTCCAGGACATTGATTGTTGGTCATTGCTTGAATCATCTGGGAGAAAAATGTATTCAACTGATTTTGAATCAAAGTACACTGCTGGACATTGAATTGTGGAATGTTCGGTGGTAAATTAATCACCACACCTCGACCACCTGTATGGAGAGAGAGGGACAAAGATGAAACAGCATTAACCTTTTAACATTTAAATCAGCCATATCCAGTCAAAATATTCTTTCTGTTTTATGTTCAAACTAGCCAGGTCCTGCCTTTCATACCTACCCTACAATGTCAGTGCAAAATAAACAAACAATTGATTCATTAGTACAAGGAATTCTGGGACATCTGGTGTTTCAACATTGGATATGTCTCATCAGCCAGAAACCCCCCTCCCCTTTCCAGGACTAATGAATCTAACCAGAACCAATGGCCTTGGTTATAATTCCAGCAAACAAAACTGATTACTGATCTATGATGATATCTGCCAGCCAATAATGAATTGTCATATGCATGGTAAAAATCAAGAACCAAAATGATGACAAAACACAACAGTGATAAGTATATTCATGTTCAAATCAGCCGGACTGCATTAAGAATGACTATGTTAAGGTAGTTGTTGCTGCTGCTATTACTGCTGCTGTTGATGTTGTTATTGCTGCTACTGCTGCTGCTGTTGTTTTTGTTGTTATCCCATGACTGATCAGGCTTATTATCAAAGATATCCCAGCACTATGACCATTCTTTTTTTTTTTCAATGTTGGCCGGCTGTATTTTGAGGTAGATTTGATTTCTGTTTCTTGTTGATCAAACAACCAGCAAGAGGCTCTGTCATTGGCTAATTGACATTGTTGATAATGATGATGTTTATTAAGTAAACAGTGGTTGGGAAAAATAAAAAAGAAAGGAGGAATTTACCTTGTCCTGGTACTACTGGATTGAAATTGTTTGGTATTCCTGCACCGCCACCATTATTAGGTTGACATTGCCAAGCGCCTGGCTGAGGCTGAAAGTTCCGTCTTTGGTCATTGCAGAAGACATTAGCATCTGCATCGCATAGTGTGCGGGCATAGTCAAACTGCTGCCCTTCTGCACATCTGTCTCTTACAGGGAGGCAGTTGTTACAACGCCAGAACATAGTGCAGCCTGTACTGGCAAAATCTGGGAAAATTCCATTGGGTGCAGGACAAACAAAATTAGCCTGAGCCTTCACTTGGGCAAAATATCCTGCAAAAATATAGAATTAAAGAATATGGATTATGTATCTCTTTTACACTTTTACTCTTTTACTTGTTTCAGTCATTTGACTGCGGCCATGCTGTTGCACCACCTTTAGTCGAGCAAATCGACCCCAGGACTTATTCTTTGTAAGCCTAGTACTTATTCTATCGGTCTCTTTTTGCCGAACCGCTAAGTTACGGGGGACGTAAACACACTAGCATCAGTTGTCAAGCGATGGTGGGAGGACAAACACAGACACACAAACACATACACATGTATGTGTATGTACACATATATACATATATACGACAGGCTTCTTTCAGTTTCCGTCTACCAAATCCACTCACAAGGCTTTGGTCGGCCCGAGGCTATAAGTAGAAGACACTTGCCCAAGGTACCACGCAGTGGGACTGAACCTGGAACCAAGTGGTTGGTAAGCAAACTACTTACCACACAGCCACTCCTGCACCTATATATGTACTTAGGAATTTTTTTTTTAATTTTTCAACTTCTATTTAGATATTAAATGTTTTTTTCACAAATTTTCTTAGGAAATTATTTTAAGAATATAATCATCCATGCACATCATAAAAAATTAAGTTATGTCAAGCTATATCAACATCGTTATTGTCATCATTGTCACCACCACCACTATCATCATCCTCATCCTCATCTGTTCTTGGATTTCAAAAGTGTAACCTTCAAAATACGACATGACATATCACCCACATCTAAACACAAAAGATATTTTTAACATTTCAACACGAAGAATATTGGTAGAACATTACCATTAAAACTTCTACAAAATGATATAGGAATTTATAGGGACAGAAAATATGCTTATGTACAACAGTGGAGGTCATCCATCCAGCAGATGTGGATGATTCATTCAAAATTGGTGAGTTAGAATACATGAATGTACGACTACATTGAAGCCTACAGCTTCTCTTTGTAGATTATACATTTATATTTGTTAAAAAATATTAGCGAGAGAAGCAGTATTAATACCAAGAGATAATATTTATACCCACTTAAGCATGGGTGTTCTGTTAGAACAAACTATACTGTGAAAGATACCACGAGAGAATCTCTCATATTGTTTGTTTTAACAGAACATCCATGTTTAAGTGGGAATAAATATTACTTCTTGTTATTATTACTGCCTTTGTTGCCTATGAGTATTAGTTAACAAGCTCACTGGCTTAGTGTGACCCCAGTGTCTATTTGGGCACTGTTATTCTATATATTGCTGGCGGGGGAATAAATCATTACTATTTCTAGTGGTTGAGTGTCCATCACTGACAAAACCAAGCAAGGTTGAAATCATGTGATCTGGTGGTAAATATTTATCTCCCTGCTAAAGATATAAACAAGAATGCGTTTTGCACCAAAAGCCAATATGAGAGTTTCTCTTATGCTTACTAATGCAGTATAATTTTGTAGGGAAAGAAATCAATCCC
This sequence comes from Octopus bimaculoides, assembly GCF_001194135.2. NCBI lineage: Eukaryota > Metazoa > Mollusca > Cephalopoda > Octopoda > Octopodidae > Octopus > Octopus bimaculoides. The sequence goes on along the minus strand of NC_068996.1, from coordinate 23,487,205 downwards.
AAAATTTATTCTTTGTAAGCCTAGTACTTACTCTATCAGTTGTTTTTGCTGAACTGCTAAGTTACAGGGATATAAACACACCAACATCAGTTGTCAAGCGATGGTGGTGTGACAAACACAGACATAACAACATAAATACACACACACACACACACACACGCATGATATACACATTATAATCATCATTTAACGTCTGTTGGCATGGGTTGGACGGTTTGGCTGAAAACTGGTAAGCTGGGGTGCTGCACTAGGTTCCCATCTGATTTAGTAAGATTTCTATGGTTGGATGCCCTTCCAAAAATGTAGTGGGTGTTTTTTACGTGCAACTGGCACAGATGCTATTGACCTGACACCAGCATTGGTCATGACTACAGTCTCACTTGGCTTTACAGGTCTACACAAGCACAGTATATCATCAAAAGTCACATGTCACTGCCTCCGTGAGGCCCAATACTTGAATGGTGTGTTTTATGTGCCTCCAGTAGGGGTGCCCGTCAGACAGCACTAGCATCAGTCACAACTATGATTTCACTCGGCTTGACAGGTCTTCACAAGCACAGCATATCACCCAAAATTTTAAGGGTGCTTTTAATGAGCCAGTTGCATTGACATCAGGTCTTCTCAAGCACAGCATATTGCCAAAGGTCTCTGTCACTTGTCATAACCTCTGTGAAGCTCAACATTCGAAGATCATGCTTCACTATCTTGTCCCATGTCTTCTTGGATCTACCTCTTCCACAGGTTCCCTCAGCCATTAGAGTGCAACACTTCTTCACACAGCTGTCCTCATCCATACATATCACATGACCATACCAGTGCAGTTGTCTCTCTTGCACACTACATCTGATGCCTCTTATGCCCAACTTTTTTCTCAGAGCATTTACACTCTCTTGTGTATGCACACTGACATTACACATGTCTTCAGCAGTCACAGCCCATGTTTCACTGCCGTGTAGCATGGCTGTTCATGCACAGGCATCACACAGTCTGATTTTCACTCTGAGAGAGAGGCCCTTTTTTACCAGCAGAGGTAGGAGCTCTCTGAACTTTGCCCAGCCTATTCTTA
>NC_068996.1:23476820-23486129 GCF_001194135.2 Octopus bimaculoides | reverse complement strand
CTGAGAGAGAGGCCCTTTTTTACCAGCAGAGGTAGGAGCTCTCTGAACTTTGCCCAGCCTATTCTTATTCTAGCAGCTATGCTCTCGGAGCATCCACCCTCACTACTGACTTGGTCACCTAGGTAACAGAAGCTATCAACTACTTCTAGTTTTCCCCTCTAGCATGTGATGGATTCTATTTTCTGTACATTTTTAATGTTAATTGTACCTGTGCACTTTTCACACAAAAACTATCTTCCCTGTTAACCTTCCTCTGATATTGCTGCATGTGTGTGTGTGTATATATATATATATATATATATATACATGATGGGCTTCTTTCAGTTTCCACTCACAAAGTTTGGTTGGCCTAAGGCTATAGTAGAAGACACTTGCCCAAGGTGCCATGCAGTGGGACTGAACCCAGGACCATGTGGTTGGGAAGCAAGAGTCTTACCACACAGCCACACCTGCATCTATATAAGTGTTTAAGTTTAAAAAAACCAGCTCATAGCTGTCAGTCACAAGAGAATATGACCTGGTAACATGTACCATACATTTAGATATCCATGTTTTCATGAGCAGACATGGACACCTTCTTGGTTCTGACATATCCCTTGACTTGTTGAAAATGAGTACCAGCCACCAGCAGTCAAATAGGTTGGCATTCATTTTCAACCAAGTAACTGAAGCAACATGAAACGAAGCACCTTTTCCAAGGACACAACATTGCCCAATCCAAGAACTGAACCTATGACCTTATATGCATGAGCCCAACACCCTACCCACTGGACCACATACCTATAAGCAATAGTCTGAAAAAGCTTCTTTCTTTGTTTCTTCTAAAAAAAAAAAAAGCCAACTACTGATTCAATATTTCTGTAGTGGACAACATGCCATGTGAAAAGCATCCAGTCTACACTGTAAAGTGGTTGGCATTAGGAAGGGTAACCAGCTGTAAAAACTGTGCCAAAACAGACCTTGCCAGTGCTGGTGCCACATAAAAAGTACCCTGCAAAGTGATTTGTGCAAGGAAGGGCATCCAGCCACAAAAACCATGCCAAAACTGACAATGAAACCTAGCATAGTCCTCTAGCTTACTAGCTCCTGTCAAACTGTCCAACCCATACCAGCATGGGAAATGGACGTTAAATGATGATGATGATATTAAACTTCTTTGATGTAAACACTGGCTTCATATGTTTATTTTACTAATCCCAGTGGGATGAAAGACAAAGCAAGCTAACTAACAGCTGTAGGGCTTTTAAATCAGGGTTAAGGTTAAGGTTAGAGTTAATGATAACATTATTTAATGAGTGGAGAATTAAAAAATGAACTAAACATAAATATGAAGCATGATAAAAAATATGATATTTAACAATGATTAATATTTTATTTATTCATTTTCATTTTCATTTCTTTTTTTTTCTTTCCCCATGTTTCAAGCATGGGAAAATTTTTTAAATATATGGAAAACATATTAGTCATCTACTAATATATTTTCTTTCCCTGCCCACAGAATGATTTCTAGTTAGCTTTTTAATTCTCGTTATAAGTAACATGTTAACATTACCACTGTCGTTCTTGTTTAGCCCACAAGCACACATATGGCCAGAAAAATTTAAATATTGATAATCTCATTTTTTTCTCTCTTTTATCTCCAGTGTTTATTCACCGATGTGTGGAGGCGCAATGGCCCAGTGGTTAGGGCAGCAGACTCGCGGTCATAGGATCGCGGTTTCGATTCCCAGACCAGGTGTTGTGAGTGTTTATTGAGCGAAAACGCCTAAAGCTCCACGAGGCTCCGGCAGGGGATGGTGGCGAACCCTGCTGTACTCTTTCACCACAACTTTCTCTCACTCTTACTTTCTGTTTCTGTTGTGCCTGTAATTCAAAGGGTCAGCCTTGTCACACTGTGTCACGCTGAATATCCCCGAGAACTACGTTAAGGGTACACGTGTCTGTGGAGTGCTCAGCCACTTGCACATTAATTTCATGAGCAGGCTGTTCCGTTGATCGGATCAACTGGAACCCTCGACGTCGTAAGCAATGGAGTGAGTGCCAATAACAACAACAGTTAACCAATGTATACTTCTTTCTTTTATTAGCCTTTTAGAATTCATATTACTCTGCTGAATGTAATGTTTGTCTATTCACATTGTTCTTGAATCAATCATTAGTCATGTAGTTTCCAGATTTCAGTGATGCGATTGTTTATTTTCAGAATGACATTGTAAGGTAGGTGTTAGAGGTTGGATTAGGCTGATTTGAACATTAAACGGGTAGAATATTTTAGCTGGATATTCATTTATTCTTTTATGTGTTTCAGTTTTTTGACTGCAACCATGCTAGAGCACCACCTTAAAGGGTTTTTAGTTGAAGAAATTTACCCCGGGACTTATTCATAAGCCTAGTACTTATTCTATCGGTGTCTTTTGCTGAACTTGTAAGTTACAGGGACATAAAAACACCTGCATCAGTTATCAAGCAATAGTGGGGGTGGGGGGACAAACACAGACACACATAAATATATACATATGTGTATATGTATGTATATATACATATGTAGAGGGTTTCTTTCAGTTTCTGTTTACCAAATCCACACAGAAGGCTTTGGTCAGCCTGAGGCTATAGTAGAAGACACTTGCCCAAGATGCCACACAATGGGACTGAAACCAGAACCAAGTGGTTGGGAAGCAAGCTTCTTACCAGTCAGCCACACCTGTGCCTATGGTCAATTTAAATGCTAAAGGGTTAAGATTTGGATGAGATCTGACTGTTTTTTCTAGTAGTGCAAACAACCATGTAGGAACTTGTTTGTTGGCTCATTTTATTATATGAAATGGATGATATGACAATAATGATGACTTAAAAGCACATGTACCTCAGAAAGACTTCATACATGTACTAGTATCCACATGCCAAAAAACAAAGCATAAAATGGGACAGAGCCTTCTTTTGTAATATCATCAAAATTCCAAGCTCTTAACCCTTTAGTATTCAGATTTTTGTATCAAATACTTATTTATCAAATACTTTTGTATCAAATACTTATTTATCAAATACTTTTGTATCAAATACTTATTTATCAAATACTTTTGTATCAAATACTTATTTATCAAATACTTATTTATCCACATTAATTTGAATTAATAATTAGTTATCTTGCAGCTTCAAGATTTCAATGATGAGATTCTTTATTTTTTAGACTGATATTGTGAGGTAGGTATGAGAGACTGGATCTGGTCTGTTTGAACATAAAGCAGGTAGAATATTTTGGCCAGATATGGTTGGTTTAAATGCAGGCCAAATATGGTTGGTTCAAAGGGGTAAGCCTATTGTTTCCCATTCAGACATCAGTATCTCTATATTATTTAATCTTGCTTTGCCTTGGGCCCTCAATTTCTAATGGAATTGTAGGAACACCATCAAAACATGCAGTATGTTTTGGACATTGAAAACTGGTGGAACCCATTCTTCTCTAGTCTGATCACAACTGATTTCTTCCAGAGAGAGGGGGGATGGGGAGGGATTAGAATGACAGAGAGTTAGAGGAAGAGAGAGGTGGGAGAAGAGTGAGGTGGGAGAAGAGTGAGATAGAGGAAGAGATAGAGAGAAAAGAGAGATGTATGGATAGAGAGAGACAGATAGACACATAGATGGCTAGACAGACAAAGAGACAGAAAATGAAAATCAACACCAGTACTGGTCTGTACGTATTAACACCTCACCCCCATAAAAAAGTGAATTGGTTAAGTGGGCCTCAGCAAAATTTAAAGCCAGTGCAAAGAGCCAGACCAAATACTGCTACATATTCTATCCAACACTATAACAATGGTAACCTGAGAGGGACACAAAGCCATCTTTGGGTGCTTGTTGGCTTGGGTGATGCATTTCTGTATACATTCCTCCTACTCAAAAAGGATTCATAAGTCTCCAGAGTACCTGTGCTATAGCACCCATGGTACATAGCTTACAATGGTACTGGTGGAACATTAACTCTCTGTTACCATGTTTCTGTGGGAATGCACTGCCTTTGTTTCAATTTATTTTGAAAATAATGAAGGATTTAGTAAAATAAATCAGTCATTATTGAGTTGACATTTAGAACTTAAATTAACGTGAAATTTTGATGGACAGGTTTGATTTAGATGACTTTAAAACAGGACATTTGTATCATAGAACCAGAAGGTAGTCACAGGCAGATTAGTACAAAAGGGTTAAAGGAGACAGCTAGGATTTTGAGATTGGTACTTGGATGTTGAATATCTCCCACAATAATTAACAATCAAGTATCAAAGCTTACAATGTGTGGAAAGAGGCCCAGTCCACTCTCACAGAATCTACCAGAGCAAACAAGACTGAGTGCACTGAGAAGTAAAGCAATGACAATTATAATAATGATGATGACGATGATGATGATGATGCTGAATTTATTGTATACAGTGCCTGGTGCACTACAAAGTGAAAGAAAGAGATTCAATTTTGCTATATATCACTTTAATCCAGAAAGCTTTTAGTCTGTTGCTTCATAACCATTGTTGTATGCAACACACTTTTAATCAATATGATTTTGAATTTGAAAAATAACAAAAAATAAGAAAGGAAAAGTAAGGAAAAAAAAAATCACCATCTTATTATTATCATACCAGTTTGATATAAGTTACAGTTTTACAAACAATATATCACCATATCAATATATAACAATGAACAGATTTCAGGATATCTTTTTCAACTTCAAAATGTAATAGAGGACGGAGAAGTAAATCAAGTGGACAGGTATTTTATCAAGAATATGTCTTAAAAATATAAAAGAGAAAAATATCACTGCAAACTTACCTGCCAGAAGCAGAAGCAATATTCTGACCTGCATACTAATGACACATTTACTGTAGATTACAGTGACTATTCTAAGGAAAATCACAAACTCCTCCAATTAAATACTGACTTAACAGGAAATGTGTTGGTTTCCTTGTTCGACTTACCTTTTTTCTGATGTTTTTACTACAAATAGCAAAAAGACTAAATCTTTCAGCAAACAACTTAACACGTTTCTCTCTTTCTTGAGTGTTTATTTAGGTGTTGAAGGTTACAAAAAGGGTAAAATACCAGGCTAAATACTTTAGTGTTGTTTAGTGTTTGTCCTTCTAAGATTCTGAGTTAAAAAATTGACAGGGTTAGCTGCAATAACAATTTCTAAGACCAACTGAATCAACTTAACTTTTCATATTACAACAAACTGGATGTCAGATCCAAAATTATTATTGTCAAGATTATCTCTGACAGTGAGGACAGATGACCCGAGAGAGCGGAGGTAGTGAGTGTACATAGGGCCATCTTCTGGCACTCATGGGTGCTATGCATCGATGCTGTATATTAAACAGAATGACATATCTGCCCACCAACAACCTAAGTACATTCTTTTGTGGACACCCATGATCTGAAGATGACACATCTAAATATACACACATAAATACAAAGTTCTACCTGTATGAATAAATTCTAAACAAAAGCACATCTTCAAATTTAATCGATAAAAATTCTCCACAACAGCTACCCATCACAACCTAACATACAACATAATTATCATTCAACAGAACTAGGGATCCATTAGAAAGGTTTAATTTAACAGAGACTACATAAAGCCAAGATGAACTCAAATGCATCACAGTTTGATGATGGCTTAGCTGGCTTAAACCTCAAAGTTACTGTGAATACTATTCTTGTTAAAGAATAATAAATTTGTACTTAACCAAATGTATTGAGTAATCCTTCAGTTTAATGTAAACTTGTTTTTATTATAGCATAGAAACAAACAAGAATATATGTATGTATATATATATATATATATATATACAGAGATAACAGAAGTAAATATATATCCCATAAAACATCTTTTTATGTTTATTCTAACTAGTAAGGGTTTATATTTTTTATTAATTGACATTTTTATGTTTCAGGTTCTATATGTAACAGTTTAATCATGCCGTGTACAAAAGAAGCCTTGAAACTGTCTGAATATCGAAGCGGCCATATTGTGGGTCATTCTGAAGGTGGACATAATCAGTGTAAAATCGCAGAAAACCTAGGAAGAGGGAAACACTTGAATTAGACACCTGGGTTAAGGACATAGATGGGATGGAAGGTAGTTATAATGACAACACAAATCAGAATATACATAAACTGAATAATCCAGGCAGAAAAATGTGTAAGATAGATTACCACACAATGAATAAGAAAAAGAAAACAAACAGAATCTATCTGGTATAATGTTCCAATTGGGGTCCAAATAGATACTAATATTCCCTTAAAACTCTTCACAGCCCAAGACAAACATTTCCTTCCCTCAAGCAGGTATGAGTGATTGTTTAACTGGCACTCCATAAGATTGGCCTACTCTACTACTAGAAACCTAATGCAAATTATAGTGTCTTACAACACCCATAGATTAAAGGAATTAGAAAGCTTAAATTCAACAGACCTAGACTGGAATAGAATATGTAATAAAAACAGGAGCATGGACGATTGTATGACTATTACTAGTGATAGCAATGCCCATAACTATATTAAGAATAATAGCAATAGTAGGAAAGATTTTAGTTATTGGGCATAGCACACATCTTAAGGAAAGTATTATCTGTCTGAGGTCCTTATTGTGACTTGACAGATGACTAAAGGCTCTGGTGCATTTTTATCTACACTGTGTTATGAAGGAATAATAAAAATAACGGTAATGATAAAGATAATAATGACAATAGTAATAATAACTGTACAGGTAGCAACAATAGGAAGGACAGGGCCAGTTGTAACTGTAGAGGGGATAGGGAATGTGTTTTAAATAAATCATGCTTAGAAAAGAACATGGTGTATGAATGTGCAGTAATAACACAGAACAACTTACAAGTACATAGGATGCTGTACCATAACATTTAAGCTCTGATATTACAACTACATCTTGTCATTTAGGCACAAAAGTAAAGAAAATGTGACATCACTTAGCAAGCTAATATTGCAACTTAGGGAGGAAAAAAACAGAATATGAGGGGAAATGGTCAATCCTTAGTAGAGCTAAACCATATGAAGTAGGTAGAAGTAGATGTGAACTTTGCCTAGAGGAGTCATTCCAAATCCTAACATCAGTGGGTAATCTTATTAACCATAGGCAGGAAATAATGATATTATATCAGCATTTTTAAAATAAATCATTCAGCAGGTTCCCTAGTTCAGGGGTTTTCAAACTGTGGTCCGCGGACAAGACAGGGGGTCCGTGGACAGCAAATACTTTTTATGGGAAATTTGATTTTATATATGTTTTTTAATCGAAATCTTTTAACTGACAATAAACCTATTTGTTAAATACAGTTAAATAAATAAATGTAAAAATATATGTTATTTTAAGCAAATATTTATGTATAAATTTCATAAGCGTTTATAACGGGGTCCCTAAGGTAAAGGGGTCCGCAAGTCAAAAAGTTTGAAAACCCCTGCCCTAGTTAACTTTACTAATATAGTGAGAGGTATAGCTTGGGATGGGTATGATGCCTAAGGGATGAATGTGAATTACCTTATAGTTTTCTAGATATAGATTTTCTATTTATTTTATTTAGTTTCATTTCACTATATTTTAAAGTCTTAAAAGTTTACATTAATTTGTTTTATATTATTTTGTTTTTCTTTTAAATATTGTTTGTATTTTATATATGCATATGTATGTACATATATATATTTCCATATTTAAAAATTTTTTGGAACTTTATTTTATTTTATTCTTTTAAGATTTTAATTTTTTTAGGCGTTTAATTTTTAACTTTAAATTTTTATTTTCTTTTCATTATTATTGTAATTCTTACCCTCTTATTATCATCCTATGATTATCATTTTTAAAAATAATTTTGTAACATTATTTTATTGTTATTTTATTATTATTATTTTTATGGGTTTTGTTGAGGTTGGTGTTGTGACTTCATCATAATGCTTTTAGTATCACCCATTATTCCACAAATTTATTAAAAATTTTTTATGTTTAAGTTTGCTTTAATGCTAAATTTAGAAATTTTAACTTTAGTTCAAATTTTAATCTGTAACCTTTTTATTGGTTTAAACTTTAAAACCCTTCTAATCAGGTTAATCTGAATTTACATTTGACTTTCAATAACTTTAACTTGACCTCATTCCATTTCGACCTAACATCTCTCAATGTATCAGTATTTATATGCTAGGTAAGAAGAGCATTCTCAACCTCTACACTACAACATGACTACTACTAATATTTCTTTATCTTCTAATATGATTCCCCTACTATGCTTGATAGCAACAATCACTAGATATTGATCATGAGTATAAATATTGACCAAGTCTTAGATTGACTATGTGTATAAAAATCCCTATCAAATTTCAACACAATAGTTGGAGAATACCTAATCTATATACAATGTTAATATGATAATGGGTGTTGAGTTGGCTACAAACGCTAACGTTTTATGACTGTCCCGCTTCCAAATTTTGGCAATACAATGCCCCTGGTTCTATTAAGTGACTCTTATGCCATCCCCATTGTAACCTGTCTTCCTTTGTTCCCTATCATCTTTCCATCTTCTTTTCCTCCCTCCCCCATGCAATAGTCATTCCTTCAGTGTTCTGCTTGTCATAACCAGAAATGGCTCTGATGAAAATAGCATTAATTTTCTTGGGTCGTTCAATTTTTCTCAATTGATCAATAGACCAATTGAAAAAATCTATCAGTAATGTACCTATAATGACTACCAAAAACAGCTGTAAGTCATATTCACTCCAATAAAGGAAAAAATATGTAATGACCATTATTTTAAACTTGTCTTTTGTATATCATTCTATACAATATTGTGATCAACCACAACCTTGGACCCTGGCATAGGAATACCAAGAGTTCTTCACTAATCTAAATAATATTGCTAGCCTGGTGGGCCAAGAGAGAGCTTATGAAGTATTTGTCCAGATTGATAATCCCTCATTATTAGCCTATCATCTTCATCCTCATTTAACATCCGCTTTCCATGCTGGCATGGGTTGGACAGTTTGACTGGGGACTGGTGAGCCAGATGGCTGCACCAGGCTCCAATCTGATTTGGCAGAGTTTCTACAGCTGGATGCCCTTCCTAATGCCAACCACTCCAAGAGTGTAGTAGGTGCTTTTACGTGCCTCCGGTACGAGGGCCAGTCAGGCAGTACTGATAACGGCCATGCTCAAATGGTGTTTTTTACGTGCCACCTGCACAGGAGCCAGTCCAGCAGCACTGGCAATGCCCTCACTTGAATGTTGTTTTCCACGTACCACCAGCACAAGTGCCAGTA
>NC_068996.1:23475234-23476656 GCF_001194135.2 Octopus bimaculoides | reverse complement strand
TCTTAGTGTTCCTCTAGCACGGATGCCAGTCATGTGGTACTGTCATCGAATTTGATTTCAATTTCGATTTCATTTGCCTCAACAGGTCTTCACAAGCAGAGTTTAGTGTCCAATGAAAGAAAGGTATGTCTAAGTGGGCTGGTTACACCACTGGCATAGGCCACAGGTTATGGTCTCACTTGGCTTGTCGGGTCTTCTCAAGCAGAGCATATTTCCAAAGGTCTTGGTCACTAGTCATTGCCTCGGTGAGGCCTAATGTTCAAAGGTCATGCTTCACCATCTCATCCCACGTCTTCCTAGGTATACCTCTTCCACAGTTTCCTCAGCCGCTGGGGTGTGACACTTTTTCACACAGCTATCCTCATCCAGTCGTACCACAAGACCATACCAGCACAATCGTCTCTCTTGCACACCACATCTGATGCTTCTTAGGTTCAACTTTTCTCTCAAGGCACTTACACTCTGTCGAGTATGCACACTGACATTACACATTCAGCGGAGCATACTGGCTTCAGTCCTTGCAAGCTTACGCATGTCCTCAGAAGTTACAGCCCATGTTTCACTGCCATGTAGCATGGCTGTTCGTACACATGCACCATTATACAGTCTGCTTTTTACTCTGAGAGAGGGACCCTTTGTCACCAGCAGAGGTAAGAGCTCTCTGAACTTTGCCTAGGCTATTTTTATTCTAGTAGCTACACTTTCATTGCACCCTCCCCCGCTACTAACTTGGTCGCCTAGGTAACAGAAGCTATCAACTACTTCTAGTTTTTCTCCCTGGAATGTGGCAGAAGTTGTTCTCTGCACATTTTCAGTGTTTATTGCTCCGGAGTATCTGCCACATACAAAAACTATCTTCCCACTTAGCCTTCCTTTAATATTGCTGCACCTCTTATGTGTCCATAGCTTACACTGAGTAAATCTTATAGAGTTTCTACCCATACCTTTTCTACAGATCAAGCAGGGCCATCTAACTGAAGGGATTTGTGGTTTGTCTGCTTTTCTACTTATTAGGACCTTGGTTTTAGCTAGGTTGACTCTAAGGCCCTTCAATTTTAATCCTTCAATTTTAATGCTTCCACACCTGAAACTTCTCCTCTAGTTCTGATAGTGACTCAGCAATTAGAGCAAGGTCATCAGCATAGAGAAACGCCCAGGGGCATCCTGTCTTGAATTCCTCTGTTATTGCCTGGAGGACTTTGAATTAGAGGGGGCTGAGGACTGAACCTTGGTGGACCCTTACCTCTACCCGGAATTCTTCACTGTACTCGTTGCCAACCCTTAACTTACTGACATCGTCCCTGTACATGGCTTGCACAGCTCTCACTAACCATTCTTCTATCCCTAGTTTCCTCATTGACCACCAGATAAGGAATCGGTGGACCCTGTCAAAGGTGTTCTCTATGTCAACGAAAGCCAGGT
>NC_068996.1:23472174-23475177 GCF_001194135.2 Octopus bimaculoides | reverse complement strand
GCCAGGTACAGAGGTTTATCTTTGGCTAGGTATTTCTCCTGTAGCTGTCTTACTAGAAATATAGTATCAGTGGTGCTTTTCCCTGGCACGAACCCAAACTGCATCTCATCTAAATTGACTCTCTCCCTAATTAGTTGGGCTATGACCCTCTCCATGACCTTCATTACCTGATCCAACAACTTGATACCTCTGTAATTATTTGTATCTAAAGCGTCACCTTTACTTTTGTAGCAGTTGACTATGGTGCTGCTACACCTGTCATTGGGTATAACTCCTTCATGTATCACCTGGTTAACTATACAGGTGACTAGGCTATAGCTGACACTACTAGATATTTTGAGCATCTCAGCAGTGATTCCTGATGGGCCAGGGGCCTTCCCTGTCTTCATACTCTCAATTGCTTTATCTACCAAGGCACTGTCAATTCGGATAGCTGTCAATTGGATCCTTATCCACTTGTATGTTATTGCTGGTACTGAAATATTCTTGTCACCACTATTATGCTGTGCCTCTAATTATCTTTGACTTGTCTATTGTGCTATCACTGATAGCTCCTGAAGACAATGACTTGAAACGTCTACCTTGACGTTAACTCAAACTTGTATATATCATGTAAGTAACGCTGACTCCAGCTGAGTAAATTGTACAATGACCCTACTATTACTGACTGACTTTCGACAATGACTGACTGACTTTATAGTGACTGTGTAGGTGGTGTAGGTGGTGGTGGTGGTGGTGGTGGTGGTGGTGGTTTTGGTGGTGGTGGTGGTTTTGGTGGTGGTGGTGATGGTGTCCTAATTTTATTTTGACAATTCACAAACCAGCAGTGATAAGTTGTTCAAATTGGGTCTATTGATCCTATTTAATAAATCCGACACACTAGAGAATGACAACAGCTGCCAACAATGTAATGGAAGAAAAGATTACTTTGCAGGTGAAATCAATGGAATTTGAGAGATTATTTGGATGAGCTGCATAAGCTTGATTTCTATCAAATAGACAAAATGCTGGTTGATTTTATAATAGGCATTGCAGTGATTTCCAATGTCTCTTTGGTCTTGGCATTCTATCTCTCTACGCTTAAGGTAATAAGAGTCTTTTACTTGACTCCAATTGACAAGCAGTGGTAAAAAATTCACAAGAGAGCTGAACAATAGAAAGTCTTCAGAAAAGAAATCTCACTCAGGCAAATGTCCTGGCCCTTAACTCCTTACATTCTAAGGTAGCCAAGCAACATCCAATTCCTGAGTTCTGGATGCCCTTCTGCTGACACTTTTTAGCCACTTAAATATTGGAGACTCGTGTATTTAAACTGCTTGGTGATTTCATCTAGTTGTGACTCTTCTCTGTTGACTCTGCTTTCAAACCTATACTTCAAGAAAAGATAATGCTGGTTGTCATGATAGCAGTGAATGCTGTCACATTGGCTCACTCAGAGTTACTTCTCTTGAGAGAAGATATAAGCTTTAGAGAAAAATCTTCTATACTCTAAGTGTGATTTCTTGCTCACACTTTACAATTCCATTTTCTGGACTATGGATCTTTTATATTGATTGTCTTAATGCTCACCTGCTAGCATAACCCCCCCCCCCCACACACACACACACACAACCCATTTCATTGTTTAGTGAGTTGTATGGTATCCTCACTATTACTGATGGCATGAGAAAAGCATCCAGTACACACTGTAAAGTGATTAGCATTATGAAGGACACTCAGTTACGGAAACCATATCAAAGTAGACAATGGTGCATGATGCAATCCTTGGACCCATAGGATCCTGTTAAATTATTCAACCCATATTCCATGCCAGTGTGGAACATAAGTATTAAATGATGATGTATTGTTTACATTTAAAATCCTCGATACACCAGTAACTATTGACCACAATACTCTAGGATGTTGTGGCACTTTGAACTGACTACTGAATTGAACCTTGAACCGGTTAATAATTTATTTGTCCTCAGAGTGATAAATAGAGTGGTTTTAATTGATCCAGGGTAGATAAAAGCCAAAGCTGACTACAATGGTTGAACTCAGAATGTACGAGATTGTTTGGTCTGGAGCAAAGCAGTAGAGATGCCTATATCCATACATTTTCTTGGCTCTCTGATCCTGTTGAGAATGTTGTATTCAATGTTTTTCTTGAACAACTGCAAGAAAAACATGGGCAGAAAGAAAGTTCCGGATGGTAAACATTCTGGGAAAGGAAGGAAGGAAGTAAAGAAAGACAGAATGTCTGGACAGAATGGTTAGTGCAGGATTGCTGAGGAGGATACATAGTGATTACTCAAGGGATGCCCCACTAGGAATTGTCTCATACAAGACTCTCAAGTGAGGATTCATTAAGAGAACATCAAAATCAAAGTAACAGTGGCTGCATCAGCTGCTCATTGGGGAAAAGCTGGGCAGCAAGAAACTTGATTATTCATATTGCAACAAACCGGGCATCAGATCCAAAATTATCATTGTCTCTGACAGAGAGAACAGATAGCCTGAGAGAGCAGAGGTGGGAGGTTGGACAAAGGGCCATCTTTTGGAGGAGGGAGGAGGCATGCAAGTGTATAATGCTCCCCTAATTTTCAGTTCAGAGACATATGGCTTATAGACATAAGCCTCTCACACTTAGTGTACCCCAACTTTCTTATACCATTTTCTAAAACCCATTTTCTATCACTGACAAGAAAGCCATGAAACTTCTCTGGCATATGAAGCAGCTTCCCACAGTTCCCACAATTCCCACAACATATTGCATCCCACAATTTTCAAACAGTTGTTTACCAAGAAGCTACCACAAATTCACTCAAAAGATATTGGCCACCAACAAATTGTCAACTTATATCAAAGAATTAGCAGTCAGTTGTGGTTCTCCTCTTCTCCTTCCCAACCTTCTTCTTCTTATTCTTCTTCTTCTTCTTCTTCTTCTTCTTCTTCTTCTTCTTCTGTTTCTTCCCAACCTTCTCATTCTCTTCCTCCCCTTCTTCTTTTTCTTCCTCCTCCTCC
>NC_068996.1:23458326-23472164 GCF_001194135.2 Octopus bimaculoides | reverse complement strand
TATATATATATATATATATATATATATATATATATATATATATATGCACATACACATGCACACACATATATGCGCATACAGTTTTTGTTGCATGACTATGAAAGCATAATGGATCAGGATGGCTAATCTTAAACAATCTGAATAAGAACATTAGTAAATATTTTATTCCCTGAGTATCAGTGGCCAGATAACAATACAACATACTCAGAGCAACGATAGGACTAATCAGATAATGAAGCGAGTTTTAAGGCCATTTTATCTACAAAATTTCTAACAGCACTATTAAAATCAATTCCTTTGACAATGCTTGATTCCACAATCAGTCTTGTTAAATCAACAAAGTCAGGTTAGTTACATGATAGACTTTAAAATGCTTTTGATACTTTTCAGTTTGCTGTAAAAGCTTCCTGCTGACGCTACTGTAGTTGGAATTATCAACAATATTCTTAAATCAGTGCAAACATTTGGAAATTTCGTGCAAAGATTATAGTCATTAAATAGATTTAGTAATTTGAAAGGCTTCAGTTCTAGTTGTACCAAAATTTGTTTTATGTTCTGGTAGAATGTGCTTTATTTCTGTTGTGAAATCTTCATTATTAACGTCAGCAGGATATTGATGTTGTCATCGAGGTTTTTCATCAGCGGTGGCTTTATCTCACATCCGAAAATTTAATTCTTTCTTTGCTGAACGCTTCTTTTATAGTGATGCCATTGATGACTCTGTAAAGCAATTCTTGCATAGAAGGGTCAATGGCATTGATTGCATGGTAATGTTGGTGGAAGACAAGGTTGATTTTGTCTAGTCTTTCTCTTCTCTTGCTTGATTCTTTCCTTTTCTCTTCTGGTGGTTTCAAAGTTTTTGATGTACTTATGTGATAAAATCTTCTGGTGTTTCTTTTTTTTTTAGTTCCCATTTAGTCACTGTTGGTATAGCCAACTATGTGTCATACATCATTGAATGACAATTTAACTGTAGAATTTGTCCGAAGATAACATCTCTTATGGATGTACAATGTTTAAAAACATAGTACATTTATTGGAAAGAGATGAAAATCATCCCAGCAGCAGTTACAGAGAACACCAGATGCATCTTAGCCTCTTTAGGCATTATCAAAAAGCCAGCCACATGTTTAGATGAAATTTGTCACTTCCAATATATGGGACAATAGTAAAAAATATTTCATAGGTGAGTACAGTGGTATGAGAAGGGATGTCAATGTAATATGAGTGTGGAGAATAATATTAATGTATGAAGAGTAGCTAACAAATTAAATGGTTCTGGATAGCAAGAAAGAGAATTGGGAGAGATGATGAGAAGTGGTGGTGAGAGGAGAAGGTTGGAGGAAGTGCCCATTTGTGTGCACATGTATGCACACACACACACACACACACACACAAGAGGTGCTAAAAAGTTCCTGGCTTTGAGTAAAAGAAAATATAGGTGGATCAGTTAATTATGATGTTATTCAACATATTTCCTTCTCAGATTCACACACTTATTGCAGTGGCCTTTCAGTTTTTGTAAGCCTTGTAAAAGAACTTGGAAGGTTGGGCCTCCAACCAAGCATTTCACGATAACCTTAAAGCCAAGAACATTACAGCACCACCTCATATATATATATATATATATATATATATGATATATACACACAGTGCTGCCAGAAGGCAGCTTCACCACAATGAGCAGGTCTTCTCAAGAATCATGTATTGCCACACGTATTGGTCCTTTGTTATCTTCACTATGATGCTCAGGGTTCTGAAGTCAGCCCTTACCATTTCAACCTAGTCTTTCAGGGTTTCTTTCATCCATAGCCACATTTAGTTATCAGCACTTCTTTATACCGCCATCCTCATCCATACACATTACATATCCATATATTCTAACCTTTCATCATCTGACACAAGATCCCCTTCTCCAATGCCCCCTCCTCTCTCAAAATTCCTTGTTTTGCAAGTTACTTGGTGACCACTTACAAAGCATCTAGTCCACACTGTGAAGTGGTTGGCATTTAGAAGGGCATCCAGCTGTAAAAACCATGTTGAAACTAACCTCACCTGTGCTGGTGCCATGTAAAAAGCACTCTCTTCACACTCTAAGGGTGGTTGGTGTTTGGAAGGGCATCCAGCTGTAAAACACCTTGCCAAAACAGACACAGCAACCTGGTATAGTCTTCTACCTGGCTGGCTCCTGTCAAGCTGTCGAACCTATGCCAGAATGGAAGGTGGACATTAAATGATGATGATGACACAGGAACAGTCTTCTTTGTTACACATTACATCTGATTCCTCTTATGTTCAATTTTTCTCTTGACACATTTATGTTGCAGTGTTCATGTACACTTTCATCGGACATCCAATGGAACATACTCACTTTATTTCTTTTCAGTCTTCTCGTGTTCTATGCGTTCAGACCCATGACTCATTGCTATACAGCGTTGCAGTTCTAACACAAGCATCATATTCTGTGGAAAAAGACCCTCCAAACTTTCTCCACCCCATTCCGACTCTGGTTACTATACTTTTGGAGCAACCACCACCCTTGCTGGCATCTCTTAAGTAACAAAAGCAATCAACTACTTCTAGTGAGCCAAGCATTTGAGGAAGTCTATTTCTGATGTGTTCATAAAATGTACTGCTCCAGCGCATCTACTGCACATGAAGCTTATATTCTCAGCTAGTCTGCCTGTGATTCCACTACATCTCTTGGGTGTCCAGAGTTTTATATTGGATAGAGTTCATGTAGTTTATACCTACTCTTTTTCTGCAAATTGCTTAAGGTCATTTTCTTGAAGGTACCAAAGTCTTATCTTCTTTCCAATTTACTTAAACCTTTACTAAAACCTTTGTCTCAATTCTTGGTTTAAAAACTTACCATACGGTTATGGGTTCAGTCCCTCCGTGCAACACTTTGGACAATTACCTTCTGCTATAGTCCTGGTATTGTGTGTGTGTGTGTGTGTGTGTGTGTGTGTGTGTGCGTCTGTCTGTCTGTCTCAGTGTGTCTGTCTCAGTGTGTCTGTGTATATTAGCACTTGGTTGTAGAAATATTTGGGTTGATATTTGAAGGAACAGTAAGCCTGGTGGGAGTGAGGGACGTCTGATCTTTATCAAGGCATCCCTGTTGGAGAAGGCTAACTAATAAAGAAAACCATATATAGTAATAATAACAATAATCCTTGGATAGGATTTATTAATTTATAAAACAGTAGGAGCAGAGGAAACAAAATACACTAACAAACCTTATATTGGAAAATGATGTAAGATGGTTATGTAGACAGTTTTTCGTTGTGTCTCCAGTGCCACCAGTGTACACATATTTCTGTGTATCTGCCTTCACCTCACATTTGTGAAGTACATCCTTTATCATGCAGTTGTTGTTAAACCTACATTCTTCTTTATGTCTGCAGTTACAAATGATGTTTTTTTCTGTTCTCCCAGCAGAGTTACAACTGATGGTCCCCCTTCCTCTTATAATCGTGTACTCATTTTCCTTATGTATGGATTGAACTGTCAATTGAGTGGTGTTGTTTGGATCTGCTTTTGCTATTGATGAGCTTTTATTACTCTTATCTGCAACCATTCCATTGTTGTAAACAGTGCAATGATCTATGGTTGTTCCATATTACCCCTCCAGTTTTATTCTATTTAGTTTTGCATTATTTAGTTAATATATGTGGTATTTTAGATTAGATATACTAATTTTACGTTATGCTTGTTGATGATTTTGTGATATTTAGAAGATCTTGGGAAGTGCTTATCTAATGTTGCAAAGAATTTCAGACTTATTTTGGATTTTATCTGTGAATTGAATGTTGGATTAAACCAAATAATTTCATCACTTACTTTTCCATTTCTTTTGTTAGTGTATTTGTTTCTTCTGTTTCTACCTGCCTTTCACTCTCTCTCCATTTCTATGTGTTCACATATATTTATATCTATTTTTCTGACTCTGACTCACTTTCTATCTTTCTCTCCCTTTCTCTTTCCCCCTCTCTTTTTCCATGTACATCTGTATACATAAATAGATACACACACAAGCACATATATGTAGATAGATGGATAAATACATACATACATAACGTCATACGTACATACGAACATACATACATACATACACACATAGATAGATAAATAGATACATACATACATACATACATATACACACACATACATAGACGGGTTGATATATGTGCCTGTCTATATGTGTGTGTGTGTGTGAGCATGTATGTATAGACATGCAAACACATATCTGCAGTGCATATAAACTCACACATACGCATACAGAGATACAATACATAAATACCTCTCTATTTCTCTCTCTCCCATTTTCTTTTCTCTTTTTTTTCCCCTTTCTCATGTGGTGTTTTTAGTTTTAAAGTTATAATCTTTCCGTATTGAGTACAGGCTTACCAGTCATTGGCAGTAAATGCCATTCTTTTGGACAGAGACTAATCTCTCACCTCTCCTTAATCCACCAACACTTCATGAATAGTTTTAAAAGAGAATTTTCTACAACATTTATGTGTCAAACATTATTTTTACTTGTATCAGTCACTGGATGGCAGCCATGCTGGGACACCACCTTGAAGGGTTTTAGTTGAACAAATCAACCTTAGTAATTATCTTTTCTGTCTATTCTTTTTCTATCTTCTTCGCCATACTGATATTTGTTCTATCTGTCTCTTTTACCAAACTACTAGGTTGCACGGACGTAAACAAACTAACACTGATTGTCAAGCACTGGTGGGGGACAAACACAGAAACACACACACACACACACGCACATGCACACACAAATTTACACACACTCAAACACACACATACTCAAACACATACACACACATTCAAACATGCACACACACATGTGCACACAAACACACATACAGACACATACACATACACTCAAACACACACAAACAAACACACACAAACACTCAAACACACAAACACACTCACATACACATACACACACAGATACATCAAACACACACACACACACACACATGATCTTCCACAGAGTTTATGGCAACTATTTTTAGAAGACACTGACGAAGGTGCCATGCAGTAGGACTGAACATAAAACCACAAGATTGCAAGGTGAGCCTCTTAACCCCACAGCTATTTGTCTATTATCTTTGCTTTTGTTTTAAACAACTACATTTTCCAAATATGTATCATCATTAATTTCATATAGGTGCAGACATAGATGTGTGGTAAGAAGCTTGCTTTCCAACCACATGGTTCTAAGTTCAGTCCCAATGCATGGTACCTTGAGCAAGTGTCTTCTACTACAGTCTCAAACTGACCAAAGCCTTGTGAGTGGATTTGGCAGATGGAAACTGAAAGAAGCCAGTTGTATACATTTATATCTGTGTGTGTGTGTGTGTGTGTGTGTGTGTGTGCGCGCACGTGCCTTTGTATGAATGATTGAATCTGTG
Organism: Octopus bimaculoides; assembly: GCF_001194135.2. NCBI lineage: Eukaryota > Metazoa > Mollusca > Cephalopoda > Octopoda > Octopodidae > Octopus > Octopus bimaculoides. The sequence continues at coordinate 23,466,726 of NC_068996.1, read as the reverse complement.
TGGATGTGTAATCATAAATCAAACGATAATAGAAATACACACACACACACACACACACACACGTGTGTGTGTGTATTAAGGATACCATTGGTTTCAACTAAAGGAATACCTCAACAATTACCAAGTCTATCACATGGAATATTGGTGTCTGTCTCAATTTTAATCCAAAATGGAGATGAATGTTGATGTGCCATGTGATAGGTTTGATAATTGTTGAGGTATTCCTTAACATGAAACCAATGGTAGCCTTAATATACAAATAAAGAATCTTTATCCACCAATGTGGTGTTGAGCACTTATTTTCACTGTTCAACATTTACATGTGACAAGGGACCGGGAGTTGTGGTGATTTGCTGTACTTGAGAAGATGCTTCAAGCTAAGTAAAATTGCTGTCGTTCATGCATACAGGCTTGTCCTTTACAGGCGCCAGTGCCATGTAAAATGCATTCACACCATTGCTGTATAAATGTGCCCATGCCAGTGGCACATAAAAAACACCCAGCACACTCTGTAAAGTGGTTGGCTTTAGGAAGGGCATTCAGTCATAGAAACTGTGCCAAAATAAACAATTTGACAGCTCTCAGGCTGGACAGCTCTCAGGCTGGACAGCTCTCAGGCTGGACAGCTCTTGTCAAACCATCCAAACTATGCCAACATGAAAAATAAACGTTAAACAATGAGGATAATGATGATGACAATGATATACACACACATGTACATATAAAACAGGCTTCTTTCAGTTTCTGGCAACCAACTTCACTCACAAGGCATTGGTTGGCCTGGGGCTATAGTAAAGGTGTCACATAGTGTGACTGAATCTGAAACCATCTGGTTGCAAAGCAAATTTCTAAATCAATCATCTATGCTTGTACCTATGTATCTCAATGCACTAAGTAATTTACTAACAAAAAAGAATGATAGATTAAATAGAAAATCTGACAAATTAATCTGACAAATTAATTCAACACAAAGTAAAACAAAACAAATGACTTATGCTTTTTCAAAATAATTTATTAGCACCACCATAATTATATTTTTTATGAGATAGTGTTTTCTTTATTCTTTCCTTTTAAATGTTTCTGTATCATAGTGCCCAGGTGGCAAAAAGAAAAATCATCATGACAATCTTTATCATTATTATTATCGTTATTATCATAATTACAATTTTTGAAAAGAATAATTAGTATTGTTATTATTATCTGCAGTAGTAGTAGCAGCAGTAGTGGTAACAGCAGCAGCAGTAGTATTAGTTGAGATGAATTCCTGTGGAAATATGTTAAAAGCAATAATTCAATTCATATGAAACTATTATTGAAGCCAAAAGCACTGGCACCAAATCAAAACCCTGCAATAGTCATGTTAATATATAGTATAGTTCAAAGCAGTGACAATTAAATAGTTAATAAAAAACAACAGGCAACGTTACCTCAATTACTAATGGCCATTTTAAACTATTATGGCAAGTATATGAGATAACTTCAGACATGCTTCAGATTTATTAGACCTCTTCAGAGAAGCATAGACTTCATTGTATTTGCCAAAAGATGTTATGAAAGAATCACTAAGTAGACATGCAATATTATAAAAAGGAATAAATAAACAGAGCATAAAATAAATCTCTAAGATCATTTACTCAATATTATCCACAAGGAAATATAATAGTTAAGTTAATGTTAAAGTGGTCAGTACAGTGAACATTGGAAAGCAAATTAAAAATAACTATGCAGTGAAGAAAATACAACATTAGCAAATGGATAATATTATTTTAATGATCTTGGTAAGTAGGGCTAACAATTGTGGCATGTTTTAATACTTCACCATACTTGTTGGGAGAATCACCAAGTCATTCATGTAGTTCAACCCACATGTGTTCTTTAGCATATTAGTTGGCAGTTGTACTTTAGTTATTTCAATCAGTTACATTTTTTATATTTTCCCAGGTGTATCTCTGTGTAATCTGTAGTCTTTCTCATCTTTTTCCTTCAGTTGATGTCCATTTCAATGTCCATTACATACCACTGATCTGGCTACTGCAGGATATGATCAGTTATATTCTTATGTTATATGTTTCTAAATATTGAAATGTGGTGCTCCAGGATCCAGTAATCTTTATGATGCTCCACAGAAACTCTCTCTCTCTTGAGGAATACTGTCAAATTCTTTTTAAAATTAATAGAATTTATCAACAATGCTAAGTGCTCGACTTACAAAGTCCAGACAATGGTATCCTTGATGATATTCTGTATTGTGAAAATTTCTTCACAGTATTATTGTTCTTGTTTGATCTCTGCCAGCTCTCATAATCTTGCATCAACAGTAGCACAAAGTTGCTAGAGCAGCACTCTACAAAAAGTCACCCACAATTGTTGTTCTGTTCTACACTTTCTAAATCTTGTCTTTTACTGGCACATTCCACTGAGTCTTTTCTCCCAACCAATTTTTTACAGGGTCTTCATATTAATTTCAGGAGTTGCTTCATCTTTTTTTCAAACTAAGCCTTCTTTCCTGTTCTGAAGCTTCTTTTTACATTGTGATCCAACAATTGGTTCTTTTCTATGGAGTATGTTCTTGATGCAGCTCTCTGCTGCTTTGTTTTCTTATTTTCCCCCCATCAATCAACACCTATGTTCTTAACCAAATTCAACTTTTTTGTTACACTTCTTTCTATCTCAAAGACTTTCTCGTATCCTACATTGTTTCTTATCACATCCCACTGTTCTTTAACATCACAGGCCGATTAGAAGGCCATCATGCATGTTTTTCAATGTCAGCTGGAACTGTGCTTTGACGTCATTTTTCAATTTTTCTCTTGCATATATTTCAATCATCTCCTGGATTTTCTTCAGCCATACTTGAACAACCACTTACATATAAAAGGAGGTGATTAGAGTAAACATCTGTTCCTTGAAAGGCTTGTAAATTGTGAAGCACTGATTTCAATTTTTAGTTCACAAATAGGTAATTGATTTCATTCTTGATATTTCCATCTGATTATTGCCTAATTTTCTCATGTATCTGTTTGTGAACAAACTAGGTATTTCCATTGCCCATGCTATTTTTGTTTGAATATAATTAACCCTTTAGCATATAAATAAGCCATACCCAGCCCAAATATTCTACCCGTTTCATGTCCAAACTGGACACATCTGGCATCTTACACTTACCCGACAATGTCACCACTCTAAAAATGAACAATCACATCATCAAAATCTCGAAACTACGAGATAATATACGATTAATTGAAAACAATGTGAATAAATAAACATTTCATTTGACAGAGTAATCTCAATGCTAAAGGGTTAATAGCTTTTCACTGTCATCAATTCTTAATTGAACTAATCCAATCACATATTCTAGTCCTCCTCTCTTCCCACTATTCTGTGAATCTAAGTCACTTGTCAGGAGGTTAATGTCCTAGTCAGGCATGTCACTAAGAACATCATGGCACTGTTTACAGGACATGACTTTACTTCATTTTCAGTTGGTACACAGACAACAGACATCTTAGTTTTTGTATGTTTTAGTTTGAATCTTGGAATCAAAATCCATTTTCAACAAGTTTTTAATGAATGTTCAACATTGTACAGCAGTTGTTGTCATTGCCATCATCATTTTAATGTCTACTTTACCATGCTTGCATGGTCCAGTCAAGAATATGTTGAATAGAGTTTTCTAGAACCAGATGCTTTCCCTATTGCCAGTAAATACAAAAAAAAAAAAAAAAAAAAAAAAAAAAAAAATCATATTTTAAAATAATAACAAATCATTAGTGAAAATTACTCAGAGGTACTGTCTGCATAGAAAGCAATAGTTAAGATACATTTAATATATTTAATGTAGTAACCATTCAAAATCTAATTAGAAATAATCATGTTGTAAGAAATACATGATAACGATTACAGAGACAACATATTAACCATGTAAGTATCTAATGGTCTTTATTATTGTTATACATAATTTTAAATTAGCTCACTTTGGATACAACAATAACAACAACAAAAATAATAACAACAATGACCATGCAAATATGTGTGTTTGTGTGTGTGTGTGTGTGTTTGTGTGTGTGTGTATGTGTGCAACCATACAATATAATATATATTATATCTTTATATTACATGCACACATATATTTAGAATAAAAAGCAGAAAAGCATAAATTTCACATAAAATTATCATGGATTTCAACAACGTGAGCTCATATACACAGTGTATATATTATTTTGATCTTTTATACATTATCTATTTTTATACGAATGTGTGTGTGTGTGTGTGTGTGTGTGTGTGTGCATGTGCATGCATGTACTCATGCATGTGTGTGTGTGTGTATGTGCATGTGCATGCATGTACTCATGCATGTGTGTGTGTGTACAAATGGGAGAGAGAGAGAGAGAGATGAAAAACTGGGGGAGCCATAATTTAAAGTAAAGTACTCAATAACGTTTGGTAGAGTGGAGATATTTGTTTAACCAGATGATGCTACTTACAAGATTTGTGTTTCTTTCAATTTTCAAAATCATCAGAGAGCCAATGCACATGAATATTAACAGCTTTCCTTCTTGCTGCCTGTACTATTATGCTTATATTCCATGATGGCATTATATCTGGTCAATTAAACTATTGTAACTGTAATGATAATTTGAAATTTGGGCCTTGAGTACTAGACTAATAAAATATATAATCCACAAGATTCCAGTGAAAAAGAAAACAACTCATAACTCACTTTTACTTGGATTAGAGTTATATTATCACAATCAGCAAAAACAAAACTGTCCATTAGACAACAAAACTGAGCAAGAATGCACACATGGAAGAGAGACTGATTTTTCCAGGAATGCACCATGTTGAATGCTACATTCATGTGCTAAAACGTCCATGTGCTAAAAAATATTTATTTTCTTATCCCTAACATCTTCCTGTCAACAAAAATTAAATTCCACTGCTATAGGACTTCTTGTGCAGATCTAAAATGATCCTGTTTGACTTCTGGTGTACTCAAGTTTGACTTGGGAAATCATTCTTTTGCATATATTCTTGTGATGAAGGTAAACTGAGTTCTTCCAGCAGAATGTCCAGGAGTATCTCACTTCTTTGAACTCTGTCATTCAGAATTATTTCCTTTTCACTTACTTGTTTTGTTCGGGTTTGATCATCCACTTGAATTTCATAAATAACTTTTCCATGTCACTTTTTAACTATACCAAGCAACTACACTAAACTTTCCTTTCTAAATTGCCACACCCATACTGGCTGTCTGGGATGGAAATATCTCTTGTACCTCTTGTAACTGTCATTTAACTCGTTATGCATTTTTTTACAATTATGTGGCAAAATAATCTCCATAATTGTTTGATTTTTGCAAAGTAATAGCCACAATTAAGCTTGCTGAAAATATTTTGGGTACTAGGTAGAGGATAAGAGTGGTCTTCTAAGGTTTCATTTAATCCAGTCAAAAAATCTGCACAGAGGCAAATAGAATCATTTGCTTCCCTAAGCACTGCTACTGGTTGTCTTATCCTAACAGAAACACAGCTGGGCTTGTAAGTGCCATCATCTGAGTAAACAAATATAGTTGTTCAACCCTTTAACACTCACAGATTACTCTGTCAAATGTAATGTTTATATAATCACATTATATTGAATTATGCATTATTTTGTAACCTCAAGATTCTGATGATGTGATTATTTTTAGAACGACATTGTAGGGTAGGTATGAGAAGGTTGATCTGGTCAATTAGGAGATAAAACAGGTAGAATATCTTGGCCAACATTACCATGAGCTGAACACTCTAACGCGAGTCCATACACCTTTGCAGTATATATATATATATATATATATATATATATATATATATATAAGGGTCGTGTGTGTGTGTGTGTGTGCATGCATATATCATCAGCATTATCATTTTAAGATCCAAATATCTCTGCTTGCATGGGTTAGGCAAAAACTGTTGTGGTAGATTTTTTTACCACTGGACTCGCTTCTTCCTCTTGCCAACCCTTCCCTGTTTCCAAGCAAGGGAATATTTCCCCTAATCTGCCAAATAACAAACAGTACACAGAAAAAGCATGTTTCACAGAAGATTGTAAGCAAATAACACTGTTTACATGCATGGTGACTTTGTCTTCAATCAGCACACAAATTTCCTGACAAAGGGAAAAACACAAACACACAACACATACATGCTTACACTGGGTTGCACTAAAGGTAATGCAAAAAGCAGAAGTTATATTTTTATCTAATGATATAAACTGTTCAAATTGCATGTATTGATAGACTAAATCTCCCTCTATAGAAATTCTTTTTTTTGTTTGTTCTTCACAACTGGTACTCCATCAGTTATGCTGACAAATGTTCCAGTTGATTTAATCAATGGAACAGCCAGCAAGTGAAATTAACAGGCTAGTGACTGAGCACTCCATAAACATGTGTACCTTTAACATGGTTCTCAGAGAGATTCAACATGACACAGAATGTGACAAGGCTGGCCTTTTGAACTGAAAGTACTACATATTTTCTAATTTTTTTTTTCAGCTGACTGGACTGGAGCAATGTGAAATACAATGTCTTGCTCAGGTTCTTCAATGCAAGCAAGTTATGGGTTCCAAGCTGAGGCAACATGCTGTCATGATGAAGTTTTTGGTGAAAGAGGGATACAGGCTGTTCGACATTCACAGAAGGTTTTGGGTTGTTTGTGCCCAAATGAATGAAGTTTAACCCTTTGGCATGCAGGTTATTCTATCATATGCAATACTTATTTATTCACATTGTTTTGAATTAATTATACATTATCTCGTAGTTTTGAGATTTCAATGATGTGATTGTTTATTTTTAGAATGACATATTAGGGTGGGTATGAGTGGCCTGGTCTGGTCAGTTTGAACATAAAACAGGCACAATATTTGGCCCTGATAGGGCCATTTTGAATACTAAAGGGTAAAAGAAGGTGGGGGACTAGTATTGAAAACAAATCATGCAATGGGAGACCAGGGACTGTGATCATTGACATGGAATGCCAGTGAATGGAAAAAAATTATTTGCATGGACAGTTGAGTCACTGTCAGTGACCTTGCTGCACAACAGGACAACTGTGGCCATAATACATAACAGAAGATAGGGAAGACTTTGTGTATCAGAAAGTATGTGCAAGGTAGGTTTATTGGCAGTTAACAACTGATTTGGAGGAAAAAAAGAGCAAAGGTCTGCTTTGTCTGCAAGAAGCATTTGAAACCAATGAAGACAGGTTTTTTTTTTACCCCCAATCTGGTGACAGAGGATGAAATGTGGACAAATTTTTGTGATCTGGAAATAAAAGCTCAGTCCATGGAATGGTGTCACACCTTTCCTGCAAAGCCTAAGAACTTCATAAGCCAGTAACAGGCAAAGAAAGTCATGGTGACTGTTTTGGGGGAAGACTAGGACATACATTCTTCTTGATATTCTGGAGTATGGCTGTACAGTAGAAAGTGAGTAGAACACTTAGACAGCTTGGAGAAGCCATTAGGAAGAAAGGTCCAAACAAGAATCCTAAACCAATTCATGTTCATCCTGATAATGTGACAACATATATCTTTGGCAACAAATGAAGCAATCAGCAAATAGGGTTGGTTGTTGGTCTCTCATCTGCCATACAGTCTGGATCTGGTGTCCTCTGACTTCCACTTTTACATTTCAATGAAGGGCAGTCTTTGGGGACAACAATTTGATGACAAAGAAGAGATGAAAGTGGTTGTGAAGAAGTGGGTGCAAAACAGAAAATATAAATTTTCTTTTCAAAGAGGATTAAAGAGTTGGGCTCAGTGATGACACAAATACATCATTTGTGATGGAGTACCATCACATAGAGGAAGAGACACTTTACCGTGTGTGACATGTGTAATTTGAACAATCTATGTCAGTTAATATAAAAGTTATGCTCACTTAAAACATTGGATTTTGTAGAACCTTCATATATATGTGTGTGTGCGTGCATATATATACATTTATAATATGCACACATACATAATTAAGTATATATATATATATATATATATATATGTGTGTGTGTGTGTGTGTGTGTGTGTGTGTGTGTGTATGTATATAAATTGCCAATAGTTCTTATATCCGAAAAAGAAACACACTTTAAAACATTAGAGTAGTAATACATCTTTTAGGAAATTCATTGTTATGGCTGTTCAGAGAGTAACCATTGGTTTTGCACCTATAAAGCTCTTAGTTGTATCAGTGACTTGTCAGACTCAACAAAAAAAAATAATAAAGTTGCCTATTTAGCTAAGTACTTTATAGGTGCAAAGCAATGGTCACTCTCTCACTGACCATAACAATCAAACTTCTAAAACATATACAGATGTAAAAATACATAATATATATATATATATATATATATATATATATATATA